>NW_008246068.1:1473852-1476481 GCF_000281045.1 Saprolegnia diclina VS20
TTCAAGGCGCGACACACACAGTGCTATCGGCGATACATCTCGCGCTCAGGCTTCACGGTGGAGAGCTCGGACCTCGACGAGAACGTCTGCCGCGTTACGTTCACGCTGGAGCTCACTCAGGTGGACCCGAACAACATGCCACTGCGGCACTGGATGGAGCACGCGGTCGTGACGGCGCTCTCGAACCTCACAACGCAGTGCCGGTCAGTGAACCTCAAGCTCGTTCCGCGGTCGCTCTGGACCGAAGAGAGCAAGTGCCATCTTTGCAAGAAGGGTTTCAACATCTTCCACTTACTTCGTCGCCGACACCATTGCCGCCTCTGTGGCCACTCGATTTGCAACGAGTGCTCGACGTTCGTGACAATCGAGTCGGAGGGCATGGCGCAAAAGTCGACGCGCCTCGACTCGACTCGCAGCTGTCTCCTCTGCGCCTTCACCGAGACGCCCAAGCCACAAAAACAGCACACTGTCCTTGTTGATGACCGTGGTAGTCTGGCGACGACGAGTCGCAGCAGCAACGAAGACCATCGGCCGTCGCGCTACGATCTTGGGCGCAAGAGCAGCCATCCGCACATGTCGTCGTCCGTGTCGACGACGTCGTCGTCCCCGCGCATGAGCTTCCGACGATCGATGATCCAGATGCCATCAGGCCTCGAACGGACGTCGTCAGTACTATCGCTCACCGAGAGCCTGGCCAAGACGAGTCCGACGACTGCAAGCGAGAGCACAAGTGTAGTTTCTTTTGAGCGTCGGGCGCGCCGTGCCGCGATGAAGGAGCGATCGTACTCGCTCGTCGAGTCGGCGATGCGGCGCGGCAGTGTCCACGACACACCCGTCCTGCAGCCGATCCAAAGCCACGCGCTCGAGCTCCTTACCGAGCTCGGGCTCCTCGACAAACTCTCAGAGCTCGGGGTCGTTGAAACCCGCCCAACGATTGCGTCGTCCGCGTACCTCTCGGCGGAGATGATCGGCCTCGAGCCGTTGTGAGTGGCAACGTTCTTTGTAGACTAATTACCTCAACAACTATTTATGCACGTACGTGCCCTTGATTGCTGGATGCACGCGCAGTGGTACGAGGACTTCATGAATCTAGTGCATGCATGAGCCACATTTGAGGCGTAGGGGTAGGATAGGGTACTTGCGCCACGTCAAACGGCGCCGTTGAGATGGCCGCGCGGGCTTCCAGCAGTGCATGTAGCTCCTTAAAGTCCATGCCAATGTTGGCACGCAGCAGCAACTGACACTATGCGGGCTGTGAGAGACTTGAGGTACTACGATGTGTTACGTGGAGAATCCAGTCAGCGTCCGAGTCGAAGCCATCCCTGCGCAAACGATTATGCTTGGTCAAGTCAGTTGACATCTACCGGCAGTGTTCGATTTCTCTCTCAACAGCCAAAAGTTGCTCTTGGAAGTACGCCCAAATCTACGAGGCCATGAAACGCATGCATATTTACAGCACTACGAGACCAGTGGCAAGTTGTACGCGTTGAACCAATTGTGGTTGATCGATAGCGTCGTCGCCGTGTTCGTCACTTGGTGGTACCAGCCGCTCGGTACGAAGAGCGCTGCCCCCGGCGGCTACGCCAAGAAATGAATTGTTTGGCTGTTGCATGTTCGTCAGTCTACCTGAAGCACTCGCAAGTGCTTGGCAGTGTGGGCGCGCGGGAACCGGACGGGATCAATCTCTTGGAAATTGGAAAGGACCACACGACCGAATTTGTCGAGCAACTTTGGTGTCTGAGCACACGCCTGAGACGAGTTGACTCGGTAGCATCGTTTTCTGACCTCGGACGGCGGGAACAGAAGCCATTCTTTTTGCCCCGTCATGTTGATCGACCAGCTAACATGCTAGGTTGGTAATTGCCACATAAGACAGCGCTACCTGTACGACTGAAAGACATCATGGTGGAGAGGCGTAAAGGAGCCTCGAGGTCCTGCCCGTGTCGAGTCAAGTACGCTGGGAGCAACGTCGCTTCGTACCAAGGTACACAAACCGGTAGTCGTCCAGCCCCACGGACGTTGCTGGCAGCGTAGCAGCTTTCTGGTCCCACCACCTAGTAGAAAACGTGGATTCAAAGTGAGCTACTACGACGTTCGTCGTACCAATTGAGCCAGTCATCGGCAAAGTACTTGGGCGTTCTACCAAGATCAAGTCGTAGAATACTGAGCAAGCGATGTAATAGGACGCTACGTATAGATTGCATCTTTTGGGAAATCGCGCGTGAAATGCCAGTCTTTGAGGTAGAGCTGGTCGGCCTCAGCCAGCCCTGACGCGAGCCAATCCAAATACGTGGCTATGGAGCGTTAGACGCAACCAAATGCAGAATCCGTACCAACGGCAACGTCATCTCGCGACTCGTCGCCGTATTCAATAGACTTGCCGACAACCTAGCGTCAGCATCAGCCCTGCGTGGAGAATGACGCGTCGTACAGGAGCTAACGCGTGGCCGTAGCGAGCCTTGAGTATTTCGAGACGCAGTCCGGAGCGGTCACACCACTCGACGCGGGCGGGCCAGTCGGTGCCAACGTTGGTGATCACAACCGGCAGGTTCCAAGCCATAAACTCGGCGCAGAACGCTTCGTACGACAAGTCGGCAGCATCGATAATCGGCACCGCGCCGTCGTCGTC
>NW_008246068.1:1478001-1479616 GCF_000281045.1 Saprolegnia diclina VS20
GTTGTAAGATGGTAGTAGCTACGTGCCACCCCATCTGCTTACTGCTGTCTTCCCATGACCAACTCGACGCCCCATTCGCATTGACTGTGCAAAATCTTGCATGAGGGTGCCCGAAGACGGTTATTCGATTTCTTAGCGTCGCGTAAAAGCTTTGCTGTTGAGCGAGACCTTGATGCATCGCAGGAGGAAGGGGGTAGCTACGACCGCTGCTATCGACACGCGGTGTGTCATTGTAGAACACCGCAACGTCGTCACAGCCCACGAAAGCGCTACAAAAGAGCCAAATGAAACCAATCCCATATGGACAGGACAGCAGACCGGCTTGGAGACGGCTGGGGGCTATATTCTCTTCTTGTCGCAATAGCAGTGACGCCGCTTCGCCAATCGACTCCATCTGTGTAGCAGCATCGCGCACGAGCGGCTCAACGGGGCCTTGTTGCTTTGTTGTTGCAGTTGTCTTTGTAGTACACAGTTTCGTGCCAAACGTAGAGGTGCGAAGCGGAAACAAGATGGCGTGAGCACCGTTGTGCTTGATGCGGCGCCGCTTACGGTGGTGTACGACGCGCGGCACCTCGCCGGTGTGCTTGGTGCTGCAGCCGTCCAATTTGTGATCTTGGTTGTCAGTGGTGGTGCGACCCTCGACATCGTCGTCTTCATCGTCGTCGCTGTCCATATCGAAACTGAGGTGCGTTCTAAGCATCGCACTGTAGAGCCATGCAATAAACTCTACAGAAACTACCGCTTCGCCGAGTCCAAGAGCTGGTGCGCGACAAACGTATCGTTGAGGTACACAAGGTCGTGCTACATCGAGTAAACGCTCTGCAAAGGGACCATGAAGCCTGTGACGCACCGGTGCATTTTCGGGGCTCTGCAGTCGCATCGGCTTTCCGTCGACGCTCGAGCTGATACGAGTACGTGCTTTTGAGAGCTATTTGCGTTGTGACGATGACCTTGATATTCTTAGAGCGCTGCGCCATCTTGATAGCTTTCAGAGGCACCAACCGACGCATATTTTTGTCGTTGGTTTGATGCAGTCAACGTCATTGAGCTGTGACTTTACCATGCTTCGGGTTTGCAGCCACCCCACGCTGTCGGGGCTCGAGCTTTCGGGGTGTCAGCTCATCTCTGCTTCACAATGCGGTCCATTCGCGTGATCCCGTACGTCGTTCCAGTATGTCTTGCTCGCCTCACCAATCCGAGCACCATCGACGCTATTATCGATGCTGTTTTTCCTCATGTCTTCTCCAACGCTGGCGTTGAGCAGGCACATGATGCTGGGCTCACCGATAACTTGTATTTTGTATTCAATACAAATACGGAGTGAAATAGAATGTTGTAACTGCCACAGCACCATTTGCCGGAAGCAGGTAATAATACAGCCGACGATGAAGAAGGCGAAGACCGGTCGTGGTGCTACGAACCGAGGCTTGGCTTGCCTCGAGATCCCCGATGTGTGCAAGGCCATCCTCGCTTACTGCTTCCTCGATGATGCGCAGAGCCTGAGCGCCATCGTGCTCAGTAAGGCGACCACGCGATCGGTCGCCGAGTACGAGGAGCTCTGGACCGGCCTCCTTATCGCTCACTACGGCGAGCTACGCTCGCACCCAGCAGTGCG
>NW_008246068.1:1479801-1487577 GCF_000281045.1 Saprolegnia diclina VS20
CGTCGTTGAAGAACCACGGACTTGGCGCGGCTGCGGCTGTCTTTCATCGCGCTGGTCCCGAACTCGACGACCATATCGCGCGCCTGCACTTTACACTTGTACAGGCAGTAGCACAGCAAACGCCGTCGTCACGCCTGGATTCGGCGCCAACGTCATGCACCTTGTACATTGTTGTGGTCCATCGATACACGCTGTGAATGCTGACGAGGTGCTGTATGCGACGTGCATCAAGGCGTTCCAGCATTGTCTGTCCTTGAACGTCTCGTGCTTGGCCATTGCGTCTATTTCAACCGGCTCGCTCGGCTTTCCCGCAACTTGTGCTGCGAGACAGGCGCTGCGCGCGTACCGCGACTTTGTCAAGACGTGCCGGTGGCGTGCAACCGTGGCCTTTGTGTGTAAGGCAAAGCTCCTGGAGCGCTACAACAAGCACGGTCGTAGCTCCAACCTAGCCTAGACGATACGCCCTTGTTGTGACGATAGGATGATACGCTTTTGAACAGCCGACCGCGTCGTGTAAGTGTTAGATCCGTCCTCTCTTTAATATTAGTCGTAGTCGATTGCACATTGGCAAGTCGCAGTGCATGGCGCAATGAACTGCTGCAGCAAAATCGTGGAAGCAGATGTTACGAAGGTACGTGGTGACTACAACGTACGCGGTATTTGGGATAACACAGTGACGTTGGTTTTTCCTCGTAAAAATTCATCTATTAGTTCTCCTTACTGCCACATTTTGCGAGGCTTCATGTGAAAGTTCTCATACAAGCGCATGAGGTTGCGCTCGAGCATCGCAACCGTGACCTTGCCGACAAGCGGCACGTACTTGACGCCGGGGATCTGCATGAGAGCGGCCTCGTCCACGTTCTTGTGCGACGCGACGTTGATGATGACCGTGCCTTCCGAGACCCACTCCAGCGGCAGCTTGTACGACGCGACAGGCACGCCCGTGATGATCACATGCGACTTCTTAGCAGCTTCGGCCGGCGTCTCACTGCACTCGATGAGCTTGCCGCGGCGGAAGAGGTAGAGAGAGTTGATGTCGACTGAGTAGACGTCGGCGCCGTCGTTGGCAAGCATGGCTGCGAGTGGGCGGCCCACAATGTCGCTGCGGTTGATGATCGTGATGCGCTTGCCGAGCAAGTGCTCGCCCTCGGGCTGGCCAAAGTTGTACACGTTGAGGTGCTCGAGGATCTTGACGATCGCAAGCGGCGTGCAGGGCAGGACGCACTTTTGCGTGCGCTCGTCGTCCACGTAGCGGATGTTGCGGTAGAGGTTGCCGCGGTAGTACTGGCAAAGGCCCTCGACGTCCTTCTTGATCGAAATCGAGTCCCGGATGAAATCATCCATCGTGCCGCCGTAGAAGCTCGGAAACGTGCCAAAGCACGGGTAGTAGACAAGGATGCCGTGCACTTCTGGGTCTCGGTTGGCGTCCTCGACAGCTTCCTGGAGACGCTCCTTTGGCACCTCGCGAAGCTCGTACCGGATGCCATCGCGGACGCAGGCCTTGCCCGTCCACTCGGCGTACTTGCGTGCCGATTCGTCGTCATTGGCGAGGAAACCGACGAGCTTGGGGCCGATGCCACGCAGCTCCGTGCGGACGTACTCCTTCATGGCGGCCGAGAAAGGCGCGGCGACCTCCGTCGCATTGACCTTGACAGCAGGCTGGCTCATGCTGGTGGCGGGGATCGTGGAAGATGGAAAATGATCTTCGCTCGCCGCCCGCGAAAAACCGAAGCGTAAACAAACGATGTTCCAAAGGATGCGTTAGCCAATCAGCGCGCATGATTTCGTATCCTTTCGACCAAGCGCCGTCTTGCGCTTAAAAAGTTGCTCTGCCAAGAAATGCGACGCGTTCATTGCTTTCACCTCAGACGACGCGCCCTGCTCGGCGCTCACATTATACAAGCAAAATGAGTTACTTACTGTGGAGTCTTATGTACGGGCACTAGCTCACAGCACCAAATTACAGGAGGTTGGTTGTTGCGTCATCATTGAACTAACCGTCATGACGCGTGATGCGCTGTGAAGAGTACGCTTACATCCCACGTCCTTTGCCACAACAGAGAGGGCGCAATACGGGCTGCTCAATTGGTGTCAACGTTGCTGCTGACGACACATAGGATATACCGCGCTGAAGGTTGGCACCTCGTCTTCTAGGCTGTTCCAAGCGCTGTTGCTCCTTCGAATGTTGCTGTTCGTTGCGCGGGGCCAATCACGGCACGTGCCTTCGCGGCAAACCAATGGCCCGTTGTAAACCTCCAGGAACACGTACCCGTGACACTGTATCATTTGCATAAAGCTCAATATATCGATATTCACGGTCTCTCACCACAATGAGCCAATCCGGCACAGGTACGCCAAATTTTAATTCAAAGTTGGATTGAAATAATATAACTATTTGTGTTCTTTCTTCAGCTGACACGGTTACGAAACTTCTTGATTAAAATGTCTGGATTGAAATAAAAAACGAATATTAATTTGAGCTTGGAGTCTGGGAATAAAAAACGCGCCGTGATTGGCTACTTGGAATTTGGCACAATTATTGGTGGAGAGGAGACTGGTTGGCTGGCTGCGAAGTTGGCCACGGCCTTCCGGAGCTTAATTTGGGTTTGCATTTCCTCAAGACAAGAAACTAAGGTAAGGAGACATGCTTCATGCACATGCAGGACCGACGACATGGACGACGCTTCCGGGCAGGAGTATGGGCACGACCTCCTCCTGATAAGCAGCGGAGTGCCTCCGGCCTCGGAAGCGGCGCCACAAGCAGGCTGCACGACAATAGGACATGGATCATTGACGCCGATATTTCCGTAGATGAGCAACGACACCTTGACCTGGTTGTTGACCAAGAACAACAACGCCTTCCTCGTGAAGGGTGTCCAGCCCAACTCGGACTTCTCGCGTGCCTCGTTCAACTTGTTGAACCGCCACTGCCGCAAGTACGATGCCCTCTCGGCCAACAAGGCCGTCGGCATCACGCTTAAGGACAAGAAGATTGTCTTGACGACGAAGATCGCCAAGGCCGCCAAGACCCCTGCCAAGGCCACCCACTCGGTGCCGCTCAACAAGGGTTTCCGCGCCAACGCCCACACGATCCGCGCCGAAATCTCGCGCAACTTCTACCGTGGTGACCTCAAGCGCGCCGCCCTCGCTCGCTGGACGCAGCTCAACCGCGTCGCCAAGATCGAGAAGGGTGTGCTCAAGAAGTCGGTCCTCAAGACCAAGCGCAACCAGTTCAAGGCGTAAACACACTGCTATTGTGACCAACTCGAAATGCAGGAATGTTTATTGGGTCAAGCCCGTCGACCTCGCCAAGGCCGGTGTGTTTGCCTAACAAGGAATGCAAGTCTAGGAATTCTTTTGTCTTGTCCTTATCGCGACTGCCTTTGTACACACAGAATCCTTATCGACTCGTTGTGAATCCGAGCTTGTCAGATTGAGGACCAAATGCACAGAATTGCAAAAGGTACCGCCGCCCTCACCAGCTGGAATCGCCAAGGCTTACTCACACCACTGATTCGCTGATTGTTGATTTCAGTGAAGCGAGCGAGGTCTCGTTGTACAGTTGCAGCACAACCGTCGTTCAAGCACCGCTGCGGACGAAGCATGACTGTTTACATGTTCATGAATGTTCCATAGTCACTCTTCACTTCGCACATTCTATTCGGCGCCCCTGGCTTTCTCGCCAGCATGTATTGTGGGGAGTTAAACGACCGCCATGACTTGAAACGCGTGTGCATTGAAGCGATCCAAGAGCTCGTTCTTAGCTCCTTCAAGGCCCGCGGCGACCTGCGCGTCATAGCACACAAAGGCGATTGTCGCGCGCCATCGATGCGTCTTGACAAAGTCACGGTACGCACGCAGCGCGAGAGTCGTTGCCGTCTGCAGCGGGAACCCTAGCGTGCCCGTCGAAATGGACGCGACAGCGATGCACGTGACGCCAAGACGCCGACAGTGCTCAAACGCGTTCAGATACGTGTGGTACAAGAGAGGATTGCAGTCGAAGCGGTGGTGCGACGGCCCGACGCAGTGCACAAGGTGCTCAACGCCAGCCGCGAATGCTGGCGTCACGACAGCGGTTGATTCGCGGGCATTCATGTGCAAGCGGGCAACATGCGCGTCAAGCGCGGGGCCTGCACGCCGAAACACAGCAGCAGCGGCGCCAGTGCCCGCGTTTTGAAGCGACGCATTCGTGGGGAACACGAGGCAGTCGACGGGCTGACCATTGACGTCTGTGATCGTCTCAATGTTGCCCTGGATAATGCGAGCGCGTTGCAAGATGCCCCACTCGACTGCCGTCTCGCAAAACTCAATGCACGCGGAGGACGGCGCAAAACCCGGCGTGGGGACGGGGACACTTCCGATAGGGCATGGACTCGCAGCGGGAAAGTGGCGGCGATAGCCAAAGCTCGCAGAAACGAGGTTCGCCCAGACGTCGACGTCCTCGGCGACCGCTCGCGTGCCAACGTTACTGAGGACGACGGAGCTCAGTCGCACTGCCGCCTCCAAGGAGCAGCACCCAAGGATGACCTTGCACACGTCGGCGATCTCGAGGCAGGCCGCGCCAGCGTGGCTCGTCGTCGTCGTGTCGCTCTTGGCCTTCTTGGACATTGCGCTCGTGAGAGAATGAAGGTCCTCGGTTGAGCGGTTGACGTCAGGAATCCAAATTGCCAAATAGAGATTCTTTTGTCAGGCGGTGTATTACCGGGGTTACCACTATGGGTTTATTTTTCTACGTGGTCTATCATCAAGCTACTTGATCGACCAGCAGCGTTCGCGGTCATGAGCCAGACCCGTGTTGCGGAGTTCCACTTGGATGCGACCGAGGGCCGACCTGGAGCTGCAGCACCCGAAGGTACACGGATGGCTCACTAGAACACGCGGGCTGATGGAAGTCGTTGGCTTGGCGACCGACGCGAAATGTCGAGTGGTCTGCTGTTGATGTAGATTGAATGCTTGTGATGAAGGCTCGTGGTGCCGACTCTGGTCGAGTTATTTAGTTTTGGCGTCTTGGTCGGTCGTCGTGCATGAAAGTGTTTTCGTTTTGGCGCTGGGCTTGTTGACTTGTTTTCGTTCTGGAGGCGTGGAGCTGGGCGGTTGGCTGGATGAATTTGTTTTCGTTTTGGCGGCGTGGCGCGTTGGATTCGGTTTCTTTGTTTGGGTCGATGTCTTGGGTTTCGGGGTCGGATGATATGGATCTTGCTGCTGCAGGTAGATGGCTGATGGCGTTGGCGGTGGCTGCTGGCTGATTTGTGCTCTGTGCTCTGTGCTCTGTGCTCTGTGCTCTGTGCTCTGTGCTCTGTGCTCTGTGCTCTGTGCTCATATTGGTTCTGTGTTGGATCTGATGTTGCTTGTGGTCCCCCTGACCGTTGTTTTTGTTGCTGGCTGGCTGGAGCATGTCGTCCGTCGTCTTCCTCGGATACGTCGTCTTGTACAGCGTGGCGATGAGTTCCTCATCGCTCAGCGTCGCTTGATCTGATGGCGCGGCTCGCAGCAGGCGAAGGCGTCATCTGACAAGGCCTCCTTCTGCCGCGGCCTGAATGACCGACGGCCGCGCCTCTGAGGATGCGGCCACTCGTCGGTTGGTTTCGCTTGCGGAACGGCTGGAAAAACGCAGAATTTGCCAAATAGAGATTCTCTGGCGCTCTGATGCAAATATATGAACGTGAAGCGTTGCCAGTTGTTGGCACCGACGTGGACAACATTATGGCAACAGGAATTCCATTAAATACACGACAAACTGGTCTACGCATCACTAAAGTTGTCGGTTTGGCGGTACGTGAAATCGGCAAAGGTCTCGGCACCCGGAAAAGCCGCGTCGTTCACGACTGACTCGACCGTGAGCTTGTCCAGGCGGCTGCCAGTCGTAGCATTGGCTCGCGGCACGAAGGGCGGGCGGATTTGGCGACGATACAGCTTTTCCCACTGGACGTCCGCAAAGAAGGGGTGCGCCATGATCTCTTTCCCGCCGCGGAAGCCGAGACGCATGCTCGGGTCGCGCGTCATGAGACCACGGAGCAGCGAGCGCGCGTCGTCGGAAAAATGTTTGGAGCTCACGTCGAGGCGCTCGTGTAAAATGTTGTGGAAATTCTGCTTGCGGTTCGGGTGGTAGAACGGGGTCGAACCGCTGAGCATCTCGAACATGACGACACCAAAGCTCCACCAGTCGACCGCTTTGCCGTAGCTCTTGCGCTGGAGGATCTCGGGTGCGAGGTATTCGGGCGTACCGCAGAACGTCGTAGCGTCGTCCGCGGCCTTGACGTGCTCGCGGCTCAAGCCAAAGTCGGCAAGCGCGATAAAGCCGTCGCCATCCATCAAGATGTTTTCAAGCTTCAAGTCTCGGTACACAATGTGCAGCGTGTGCAGGTGCGTGAGCGCGAGGACGAGTTGGGCGCCGTAGAGCTTCGCTTGATGCTCTTTGAAGTGCCGCTGGGTGCGGAGGAGCTGGAAGAGGGTGCCGCCAGAGTAGTAGTCCATGACAAGGTACAGCTTGCCGGCGTTCTGGAACGCGTACCGAAGACGCACGACGAACGGGTGGTCAATGTCTTGGAGGACTTTGCGTTCGGTCTTGGTGTGCTCGACTTGGTTCTTGGCGACGACGTGTTGCTTCTTGAGTACCTTGACAGCGTAAATGCCGCCACCGACGCGCTTCCGGACCAGAATGACCTTGCCAAACGCACCCTTCCCAAGCACTTGAAGGAGCTCAAAGTCGTCAATGGTCATGGGCTCCCGCTTCGGCTTGCTCGAAGACGACTCCTCCTTGGCTTGTAAAAACTTGGTCACGACGTTGACGTTACGCCAGCGAAGCTCGGCGCGCTGGAATTCGAATGCACTCGGGGCATCGAGGAAGCGAAAGACGGACGAGAGGACAGTTTGCGTGATTGTGTTGGACGAGCGCGGGCCGGCCGAGAGACTGAGGCCAAAGTAGCCCTGGCCGATCTCGTGGCCAAACGGTATGGTCTCGGACGCTTCCCAGCACACGGAGCGCGACGAGACAAACGCCTGCAGCTCGGACGGGCACTTCTCGGTGGTTTGGCACTCGAGGAACCCGAGGTTCCCAAGGCGCGCCTGGAGGTTGTACATGATGTCGGGGTTGAAGATAAACTTGTGGATGAGCACGCCACCGTAGCCGTAGCCGAGGAAGTGAATCTTGTGGGCCGCCGACGGAAAGATGTAGTGCTCCCACACAAACTGCACATGCTCTTCCGGCGTCTCGGAGCCGGGGATTGCGACCTTGTAGCCGTCGGGTTGAAGCACAGTGTTGACGTTCGGGTTCATGACAATGACGCCATAGCCCTTCTCGATGGCCTTGGCAAAGTACGGCAGCATGCTCCCGACATTGACACCGGAGCGGAGGAGAAGACTCCGGCTCCAGACGCCGGACGTCGCCCCGCGGGAGCTGCACACGAAAACGAGGAGCTTCTCGGCCACGGACCAGTTGCGCGACGTGTAAAATTCGCAGGACGTTGGCGCGCCCACATACGGAATCGACTGAGCGACGAAGCCGAGCTCGTCTTCCATGCGCGTGTGCACGTACGTAATGACTTGGCCGAGCATGGCCTCCGAGTGGAGGATCTCCGGGTCCATGATGCGCTCGCCGGAAGACCGGTCGCAGAGGAAGCCCGTGAGCGGGTTGATCGTGTAAAGCGGGTCGTCGAGGTCGACGTTCGAGGTCGGCATGGCGGGCTCGTCGTCCGCGTCGTTGTCACTGGTCGGGACGGTGGCTTCTTTATCTTTGGAGTGGGATGGGGCGGAACTGAATTTGGCGAGGAGCGTGTC
>NW_008246068.1:1487827-1496801 GCF_000281045.1 Saprolegnia diclina VS20
CATTGCATGCTCTCCCACGGCCGTCGAGCAGGATGCGGACAGAGTACCCTCAGGCTTGCTCGCAGTGCTTCCTCGCTCATTGAGCAACATGTTTGCTCCTGCGATCGCCACATCTCTGCGGTGCTTACTACTGCTATGTCAGAGATGATGCGTTGCTGTTCGCGGGAAAGAAGGGCGTGTTCCTCGACGTCTGGATCTGAGCAAATCGTAACGTGCAGTCGCCTTGGGAGAGGCCAAACATCAAACTGCCACACAACTATGCGGTCGCCACTTGGCTTAGAGACCTCGACCAGCTGGCTCTGCAGATGACTGTAACAGAGTAGAGCACCGTCGACGACAAGGCTCATCCAGCTGTATCTGCCTGCTTGCATCGCATTGAGGTCGGCGCTTTCGCACGACGACCGCCGTGAGCAACGACGACGTGGCGATAGCGACGCTGCGAGTCATTGCCGTTGCACGACGCATCCCATATCCCACAAAGCTATCCCACAGCGTGCGACGATACAGCGACAAAAACAGCCAAGAGCCACCGGTCATGCATGACGTGGCGGGATCGAGCGTTTGGCTTTGCCCAACCCCCGGCCAGTCGGCCCCTATCCGGAGGCGCTATCCGGATACACCAAATAGACAGGCATCGCTGTGTGTTTCTGTATTATTAAAATAAATGAATCTGCTAATTTCATTCTACTATACTATTGGCCATTGACAAAAATGAATTAAATAACATTTTAATTTGCCTCCAAGATTGACCCAAGATGCTGCGTCGCGACGTCGGTATTTCACGTTTGCCCATGCTGACGTGTTCGAAGCTCATCCTCGGGGTCCTTGCGGCGGCCGACGCGGCCACCATGCTCGCTGGCTTCCAGCCATCGCCCGAGCTTGCGCCGCAGGGTCAGAGGGCGCTCAGCGATGCGCCGTTCGAGCTCTCTATCGGCATCAAGGCTGCCGACCCCTTGGCGCTGGAAGCGCATTTCTGGGCCATCTCGGATCCGAGGTAAAGTTGTCAACTGCACCGTCAACAGAAATGCCTCACGCTGTGTGGTAGCCATCCAAAGTATAGCCGATTCTTGGCCCAGCATGAGGTCGACGCTCTCACAGCGCCTCGTCCTGATGCGCTTGACACGGTCCAGCGTTGGCTTTCTGCGCATGCAGTCGACAACGTGACGTTTTCTGCCACGACCAACCGCTTTACGGTATGTGTTGGGTGCGTTTCGGAGCAAGGTGTGCATGGACGTTGGATCCTAGGCGCGAACGACGGTGCGGACGCTCGAAACCATGATGCAGACAACAATTCACGCATTCAACGTCGATGACGGTCACCGATTGTTGCGCGCAACGACGTCACTGACGCTGCCTGACGACGTGGCGCCACACGTGGCATACTTGAACGTCAACACAGCCCCGATGCGCCGGTCGCTTCGTGCAGCGGCTGTGTCACCGACTGACGCTGTCCGCAATGGCGCTGGCGTCACGCCAAGCTTCCTTCGCGAGCTGTACAAGATCCCGGTTCAAACACACCCGAACGAGACAAATGCGCAGATGATTCCAGAGTTCTACAATGAAGCATGGAGCCAAGACGACGTTGCGACGTTCTTCCATCAGTTTATGCCCAACGAATCCTTGCCTACTTTGCACTCAAACAACGTAAGTCTGCACTGTCGTCTGCTGTGCTTTACTAACTGTTGACGAAGGTGGCAGGCCGGGACAACGCCCCCGATCACGCCAGCGCCGAGGCGTCTCTCGATTTACAGTACATCACGGCGATCGCACCCAAGACACCGACTTTCATTTGGTCTCAGGCCGGCGCCAACCCCTACTCGGCGGCCGACGAGCCCTTTGTCGAATGGGCCACGGCAATGCTCTCGATGGACAAGCCGCCGTACGTCGTATCGCTTTCGTACTCGGACGATGAAGCGCACATCTTCGAGTCATCCGAAAGCTACGCACGAAGCTTCGATACGTTGCTCATGAAGCTTGGTGCGCGTGGCGTCTCGGTGGTCATGTCCAGCGGCGACGATGGCGTTGCTGTAGGCCCTTCTATGAAACATCCTGTCGCGCTCACAACATGTATGTAGGGTCAACGCCCAGCGCTTCTCAAGACGCATACCTCGAATGCTGCAGCATGGTGCAAGCGCGCCAATCCACAGTGGCCAACGAGCTCGCCGTACTTAACGTCCGTGGGTGCGACGATGCTGAGCAAGAGAGGGCTAACACCTGACTTTTTCGCCACGGACGAAGAAGTTGTCTGCTCGTCCGAGCTCGGGGCGCTCATCACGTCTGGTGGTGGCTTCTCAAACCAGTACCCGCGTCCATCGTACCAAGCTGATGTTGTTGCAGCCTATCTCAACTCGTCCGCAATCCCGTCGCTGGTACGCTCGCATGCGTCTCAAAACCATGACCCTCACAGAAAATAGGCATACTTTAACGCGTTTGGCCGCGCGTACCCGGACGTGGCTGCGTTTGGCTCCAATTTCAAGGTTGTGATTCGCGGGTCGACCAGCTTGATTTCTGGCACGTCGGCGTCGGCGCCTGTGTTTGCCGGCACCCTCACGCTAATCAACGACCTGCGCCTGAACGCGGGAAAGCCACCGCTTGGTTTTGTCAACCCGCTCTTGTACAAGGCTTACGCGCAAGACCCACGATCGTTCAATGACATTGTCGTTGGGTCCATTGCGGCTGGCATGGGGTCGGCCAAGCCCGTGTGCTCGCAGACGTTCCGCGCAACGAGCGGCTGGGACGCAGCATCCGGTCTTGGTTCCCCTAACTTTGAGGTGCTCAGGGATTTGCTCGTACACCCAGAGGCGTGGCTTGCGACAGCGTTTGACGGACCGCCGAAGGCGAAAAACAGCAGCCAAGGAACGAGCGAAGTCAATCGCAACAACGTGCCCGTCGTGCTCACAGAGCGGCTCTCGAACCTCGCGATTGTCGTTTGCGTCGCGACGCTTGCCGCCGTACTCGTCCTCATTGGATGCACCTGCTGTTACGTCCGCCGCTCGCTAAAGCACAAGTCGTATCAAGAAATCGACATCAACAAGCCCGACACGCCCATGTACCCTTCAAAAGCCAAACAGGACGCCGCCGCCATCTTCACGATTGACGACGACGACGACGACGAGAAGGACATCGAGCTAACGGAGGTGCCACTGGGCAAGTAAAAGAGCGTATCGTTCGTTATCGTTGAATAGACTGTCGTGGATCTCAAAAAAGTGTTCTCACAGCGATTGGTTGCTTTCAATTTTAGCTACTTAGGGGCGAAGGGACTTCAGTTCGTCGAGCATCTCATCCAGCTAACGAGTTCCATGGGCACAGGTCAATCGAGGCACACGTACTTGAAGTTGAAAGCGCGTGATATCTGCATTTTTGAGCGTGAGAACATGCTCATAGTGCGCCCGCAACGCAGCCTGCTCTAGGTGGCTCGACGCCGTTGCTTGCTGGAGGAGTGCCTGCAGCTCCGTTTCGCGCACCGCGTACTTTTGCATGAGTGCGTGTACTTGAAGCTCCAGCGCCTTGTATTGCAGCATTGATGGCGTGTTGGGGACCTCAAGTTGGCGTGTGAGGTCGCAAACTTGCGTCTCGAGGTACGGTATACGGCCGGCCGTCGCTTGTGCCTTGTGCAGGTCCTAACGTCATCACGTCATGAGATTCGATCGGTTTTCTGTGGAACCACGTTGTGGGCCACTGCAAGCATTTGTGTCACGCGCAGAATTTCTTCGTGCAGCAAGTCTTTGGCTTCGCGGAGCTCGGTGGCGTGGCGAGTACGCACGCTCTCCATCTCACGCTCCAAGTCGTGGACTTGCGTGACGAGCGCATCGTACGACGCTTGCGACACGCTCGGCGAGACGACAACGGACGACGACTGGATGAGCAGCCTGCGAGCTTCGTCACTCGCGCTCAGTTGCTGCTGGACGCTGGCGAGCTCAGTCGTAAGGTCGGTGACCTGCTTTTTGAGTCGCGCCTACTCGAAACGCCCGTCAACAAAGTAGTACACAACCAATACTTCAGCACCACGAAAGACGGGCTATCGTCACTGATTGGCGGCGGCTTCCGACCTCGTGCATCCTGCAGCTTCTTTTCAAGCTCCTGTGCCAGCCATGAGACTCTTGGGTGAAGGATGAGTGCACCTTTATCTTGGCCGTCAGCGTCGTGCGGTCCGACGACGCTGCGAGTTTCGCGTCGAGCTGGGCTCGAAGTTGCGCGACGATACGCTCGTGCTGTTGGCGAAACGCTGTGAGTTTTAGTTCGTGCGAGTGCTCAGCCGTTCTTAGCTGCTCCTGGAGTGCATGAACCTGGAGCTCATGCATGCGTTTGCATTCGGCAAGCTGGTCATCAGCGGTGGGCTTGCTCGCAAGGATGAGGTTGACGAGGCTGTCGGGGTGTCGTTTTTGCATGGCGCGTTCCATTTCGGCAATCTGTCCCTCGAGCGCCTACGCATGTGGTCGACAACGTCATCATAACGCTCAGATTTATACCTGAATACGTCGGCGATCTGCGGCCCGACTTGGTTTTGCTGATGTTTCCGACCGAGGCTGACGCCGGAGGTCGTCGATCGTTGCCCGTTGTTGCCGCAGCAGCTCGTCTTGCTCGTCTAGGTATCGCTGATTCTGAATGTACCTATGTCGACACTGGTAGAACCTCAAAATATAATCACACGTAGTTAGAAACCAGTCGAGCTTGGACTGTAGTGCCGCGATTTTGGCTTCAGCGTCATGCTGCTGGGCTACGCTAGCCGCGCGAAGTTGATCATAGGCGTCGTTCTCCCGCTGCAGAACGTCCATGTGAACCCCTGCGATCTGACACTCGAGGTCCTTCTTGGCTTTCTTGACCATGTCGAGCTGCACACGACGATACATGAGGTGCAAGACACACACACAAAGTCAGTCGCACCTCAACCTTGAGCTCCCGCTCGTGAGTTGCGTGGAGGTCGACGGCATCGCGTAGCTCCTCCTGAAGCGCGAGGATCCGCACGTCGGCGGCAAGCGTGACGTCCAGGGGCGGTCTCGCTTGGATTTGCTGCTGCTTCTGTAGCTGGTGCCGGAGGTCTTTGATGGTCGCCAAATGTGCTTCGTTTTGTGCATGCACGTCGTACTAGACGGATGATTGCACCTCGCAAAATATCGAGGAAAGTCATACGTGTAAGTCCCGCCGCATGTCTTTTAGTTGCTGCATCAGCCGCTCGTTCTCAAGCTGGTAGCCTTGGATCAAGCCTTCTTGCGTCTACCATAGAGGTGGTCGCGTAACCAAAACACGCGTGTTCGTACCTCCATCTCCTTGCGCATTGTGTCGTAGGCAGCGGACGTCATCGCGACACCGTGGCGGGTCTGGCTGTGCACGTACTTGCCAAGAAGTCGTGCATCCGACAGCGTGTGTACGTCTTGGGATACCGAGAGCGCGTCCCGCTCGTGTTGCAGTGAAAGAATCTCGCGTTGGGCGGCTTGAAGCTCTAGCTTCATCTCATTCTCCTTGTTGGCAAACGCGCGAATGAGAATCTTGTCCCGCTCAAAAGCATTGGTGACTTGGTCGTCGTGAGAGACGCGCGCGGCGTCAAGGGTCGCTTGCAGCTGTCTGAAGCGGTCTGCGGCTGGCAGTTGGGCCGCCGTGGATGTGGCGTGAAAGGTTGCAGTGTGAGTGGCGACGGGGCTGGCCACGGGTCCAACTGTTGGCACAACCGCGGGCGGGATGGAGAGTACGGTATCACTGATCACAGCGTCGACGTCCAACGTTGCCTCGAATTTGCTGGGACCGTCAACGAGCTCGACAACGACTTCTTCGGCAATTGGTGGCGTCAGTTCGGCCTCGACAGTGACAGCGCGCAAGTTGTATGCGGGTGCCTCGGATGTTTCTTGCAAAAATGACAAGTATGACGGCACGTCCGCAACAACAGGGTTGACGGCTTCTGATGCTCGTCTAATTCGACACGTGCGTCATTAAAGATCAGGAAGCCTTTAAGGTCGGTACACTGGGTCTGTCGAGTCAGCAAGAGGAAGGTCGGGAGGTGGTGGGGGGCCAGGCGACTACGCATTTAGACTAAAGCACGCAATAATAAGTCATCAACATACCATAGGAGGACTGGCTTCGTCGGGTTCAAAATCCACGGGTGGTGGTGGTGGCGGCGGTGACAGCGGCGGCGTCATTCCATTCGCGTCGGCCGATTCCTCGAATCCGTCGTCGTCGTACATATCCATGACATTGTCCTCCGTAGCATCCTACACACACGTCAAGAATGCAAAAATGTATAAAAGTCGGACCGGTACTGCCTCAAACTCGTCGCCGTAGTCGTCACTCGCGTCGCTGGTCTCCACTGGAGGCACCTCTTTCTCAAGCGACGGCTCGAGCGAAAATAGATCCTGTAAAATGGCGTCAGCAAGACACAAGCTGTGAGCGTGACGAGCACCTTCATTTTGGCAAACGCGCTTTCAAAGGGTGCTGGTGTCGATGTCTCGGCGAGCTTTTCTGCAGCAGCGTCTGCATACCGGAACGGTTCTAAAGCGCGCGTTAGTGCCGAAATGCGGGGGCGTCACCACTACGCCACCTGCAGGCGCCGACGTAACTGCGACATCAACAGTAAATGGCACCTCAACGCTGGCCTACACGCGCTTGAAATTCACACCGAGATATGATACCGTACCTTGTTGATAGGTTTCTTGGCGTACCCACCAACCTAACAAGGTCAGGACTAGAAATGCCAGAAACGATGGACCTACCTCGAAGTCTGCCGATTCCATTCCGAGCGAGTCGGAAGACTCATCAGACGAAGGCTCTTGCGTTGCTGGCTCGAGTTGTACTGCCGGAGGCTCTTCAGGCACAGAGGCAGCAGCAGCTGGCGCCTCGACAAACTACGAAATACGTCGCACGGAAATGTTCCATAGACTTTACGAATACCGGAGCCACCGCGTCAGCGAGTGCGCTTCCGTGCCGCTTGAGGATGTCCGCCATTCGTTCTTCAAGGCTCAACTTGCGTGACAGCGTGACTGGCTTGGTGCGCGCTTTGGGTTTCGGACGAGTGTCCTCGTCGCTCTCGCTCGTCGCTGCAGGACGCATCTCGAAGTTGTACGGGTCATCACTGCGAGCAGTTAAATGAGGCCTTATAAACTTACAAAGAGTGCGCAAGCACTTGCCTATCGTCGAGAGTAGGGCGCGACATCTCTATGCATCGCGTAAGCAGCCACTCGTCCAGATCGGAGCTAGGTACCCGCCGTGCTGGTTCGTCTCGATTGCTTTTTCTTCTTGGCCTTAGCGAAGGCTGCGTGCTCGTCGTCCGAGTCGCCTTCGAGGAACCTACAGCAACGTGCCACGTAAGATAAGAGGCCACTCCCGCCGTTGCCACGACCTTTCGAACTCATCGTCAGACGACATTGCGCTCGCCGTTGCGAAAATGAAAGGTGCACCTCTTCTGGAACGGTCAAATACGCACCCAAAATGGCACCGACGTAAGTGCTTACTTACATGTGAGAGAGACCCATTCCTCTATCAAGACCGAGCTACTTGGGGGCAACAACCGTGTTGGTGTCCGCCATGCCAGAGGTGGGCGAGGCGGTCCCCCCAGAGATGACGCCATGCGGTTGGGGCCAATCGAGTTGTGAGGTCGGTGAGACGTTGTTCGTTGATGCTGGTGTGCTTCGTGAGTGCGTCTGGTGCCTTCTTGTCGAGAGGGCGAGGTCTGGTATTGTACCACGACATAAGGCCGCAGCACCGCCGTTTCGGAGCTCGAGTAGTTGCTCGGATCATTTTGGCACGCCGAAGCCACATTCTTGATCTCGCGCGATGCTGTTGGTACTGAGCGAGATGTTGTTGAGGTGTGGGTGATGGCTCGATCCGTAGATGCACGTTTCGACATATACAGGTTGTCTTGGGGCCTTGGATGTGGATATGGACTTCCTTGCTTTGATGTCTTCTTGGTGCTTGAGAGTTTGATCCTTGTCGTTAAGAGACTTTGCGTCGTCGATTTCGAATGTACATGACTCGGGAGCTTGGGATGATGAGGGTCGAGGCATGCTCGCACCACAGCGAGTACGATTGGCCGCTTCTGCCGGGTGACGACGCGTGCACATCCAGCCGAACGAGGTCCGACTGCAAAGCTCGGGATGGCGAACATTGAACTCAAGATGCGGTTGGAGATCGGGAAGGGAGCCATCTTGGTCGAGCGCAAGGAAAAGGTGACAACCGAGCAAAAAATCGAGCTTCTTCTCTAGTCGAGCGCTACGAGGCGACCTTCGGCGAGCAGCGTAAGGCGCAGTACAGTGACTATTGCGACAAGCGCAAGAAGACGATCGGGTTCCATCCGCAGCGCGTGCGCGACCTTCTTCTTCCGACGCAAGTTCAAGATGTGGACGGGGGGGGATCTGGACAAGCTCCGTCAAATAACGGCGCTACTTGGTTGTTGTGATGGGCCGCTGAGTGAGCTCACTTGCGAGGTGCGCAGGGCCGCGCCGAGCTCGGGGAAGGTTGTCCATTCGCGCCAGATGTGTCTATATGCTGACCGCTGCTCGTATCTTGACCAAAGACGACAGCCAAGGCTGCCGCGCGTTTTTGTCGAGTGCTCGGTACATCCAGCGCAGGCGTGCTGTATTCGGTGTGTCTGCCCACGAAGCCGTGTGGGTCTTTCATGTTGACGTTTGTTGTGGCGGCGGCTGTGTCTAGGAGCGAGTTGCTACGTCCCGGACTGAGACGTGTCGGGACCCGGAGCCAGTGCACTGCTTGCGCCGCCAAAGTGACGCGATGTTGACACCATACACCGCTGGACAATGCCACAGAGAACGCCAAGTTGCCACACGAGTGTAGTGGTACTGATCGCCAGCACCTCGATGTTGACGGTTGAGGTGCTCAATGGTCCTGAAATTCGTTTCCCACTCTCACACCGGGAGATCAACGACCAAGCGTTCGCGGGTGTTCATGGAGGTGTCGACATCAGCATTGCATCGTCGTTGCCTTGCTAGCCTCATTTTCCACGTCATCAAGCTGAATGAACCGTGCCGAT
>NW_008246068.1:1496946-1497513 GCF_000281045.1 Saprolegnia diclina VS20
CGAAGTGCGCCACCGAAAAGGTCGCGCCCAGTACGTCGAGGTCAGCTCGGGCCGGAAGCCTGCGCGAGCCCAAATTAAGCGAGCGCCCAGTAGAAAGCTGTGTTGGTCTTGGTGAGCTGTCGTGCGCGAGCAAAGTTCCGCGCTCCACAAAACGCGGTGCGGATCGACGGTGAGCGTGAACATGCATGGACGCGCGCCAAGAGACGACACCAAACTCGAGGTTCCGGACGAGGCCGCTGGTACAGAAAACGTGACGGATCATGGATGGTCGCCTTCTTGTTGACGACGTAAGGGGAGCATGAGCCGAGTTGTGCTGAAAATGATGCTGCTCGGAGATACGCCTTGGGCGAGCCGCGTGATCGCGTTGCCGACTACACAATGCGTTGGCAGAGCTGCACTAGCCGGTGGGAGCCGAGAGATCGATGTGTAGCGCTAACCCAAAAGTGGTTGCTGTCAGCTGCACAGCCTCGCGGGTGTCGAGAAAAACTGCGGCAGTGTCGCCCGATGTGCCCATCACGTCCGCGCTCGTTGGAGCTGCCGCATGTAACCAGGTTATGTACCTCTGCC
>NW_008246068.1:1497734-1498245 GCF_000281045.1 Saprolegnia diclina VS20
TCCGAAGACGCCTTAACAGTCCGAGTGGCGAGTAGCTTGCCTCGCCCGGAAGTGCGCACAGGCCCATTTGCGGTTCTTTACGCCGAGACGACAGAGTCGCTGGTGCCGGCGCTGTTGGCAAACTGAGCGGTTGTAGTTGCGTGATTTGTTCAAGGTGGAACGCACGAGTACCCACCTTGGCAGCTTCACAGCTCCAAGTCCGCTCTCAAAGCCCCCCCCGCGCGCCGCCGGGCGGTGTTGGTGAGAGTTATCGCAACCATGTGAATGCGCAGCCGCCCGTCAACACCGGTGCACCATTAGTACCGTCATCGAAAGAGGCGCAGCCAGAATGTCTGACGGAATTGGTGAGTGTGCTTGGTAGGCGTGGTTTTGACTGCCGCCTTGACTGCGACCTTCGATGGCCTGTCGTGTTGCCACCGCCAGGTGGCTTGCCGTGCTGGCCGTGGGCTGGGTCACGGGTCTGCGCCCGGAAAGCTTGTGACGGCTGCGACGGCGCCAGCGATGCCGCAGG
>NW_008246068.1:1499585-1504807 GCF_000281045.1 Saprolegnia diclina VS20
CGGAAATGGGACGTTCATATCTCAAGAGGTATCCCTCTACCAAGTGAACATCAAACTTGTGAAAGAGAATAGATCTGACCTCTGAAAATGTATGCTCGTCGTCAGTCGCCGTTCACTTTTCATTCTGCCATTTGCAAATGCCGGCCATTTCCAGCCCAAAGCCGGCGTCGGCTCGTCCCGTGCGCCGTTGACGACCGCCGCGTCTGCAACACGGAACCCTCCCTTCTACCGACGTAGCTCTGTCGCTTGGCAGTTTTATTGAATTGCTGCATAGGTCCATCAGCGAGCAGCGACCCGCGCGCGCCACACACGGTCGTTCTCGTGCCAACGATGGTTCCGGGAACTTTCTGTTCTCGATAATCGACGAGCTCACGGGCTTGCCGATGCAAAATCACATGTACCGGATTCGGGTGCCAGCTTGCCACCCGAATTGGGTACACGTGATTGTGCATCGGCAAGCCCGTGAGCTCGTCGGTGATGGAGAACAGATAGTTCTCCGAGCTATCGTTCGCCGGCAAGTTCCTCGCGGCGATGGCCATCGACACGGTAGCCAACTGGGTTTGTCCCGGCTCCTCCATTATGGAGTATGTGACCACGCGCGTCCAAACTGTGGTTGGATACACAGGCCAGCTCCCGACCGGTCCGTTTTCGCGACGAGGTCGACCGGCAGCGCGACCTCGGCGGCAGCACTTTGTTTGTCACCCACTGCAACCGCCATTGCCGCGTACGAAGAGCTTGCGCGCTTTGTTTGATAAGCTTGGCGACGACGACATGCTCTCGGATCTCGTCTCGACCTGGTCGATTTGATCTCGAAAAAATGACAGAAACAAGATTTGTTTGCTTGTACTTTGTTTCCTAGCTGCATGTTGAAAACTTTCATCTCCCATGACGCTGACGACTCGGACGTTAACGCTACCGTGCTCAGTCGGCGTGACATCTTGCAGACAGTAGTACTCTTCTTCGTTTATGTTAACGGCAGAGTCACCGGGCGATAGAGCGGCACATGGAGTTTCGATGGCGCACGGCGAAGGCGACTTCAGACGCCGTGATCATCCTCAAAACGTGCGTTGCGTCTTGGTACGTGCGTGCACCAACTCACGCCGTTCTTGGTCGTATGGACGCTAGTGTGAAGATGTCGCGGAACGTCTGCTAATTTGTGCGTCTTGGAGTGCTCTCGCTCGTGAGCGTTGGCGCACGGGTGCTGATTGCGTATCGACGCGCTAGTGCTTGCGCTGGATGGGCAAGTAACATGTTGAGCGGCGTCTTGCTGCGTCACAGGTCGTTGTTACTGTACGGGTACAAGCTGATGCTGCAGCTGGCCCTCGCGCTCCATGCCAGCGCGGTTTTGGCGGATTGTGAACCAGCGCTCGACAGTTGACACGCGTGTGTTTAGTTGTGCTCGGTTCACTGTGTACCGCATTGACAATAACACGCAAATTGCGTCGTCGTGACGCTGGACTTATAGTCTATGACACTTTTGTACACATCTAGAGCGACTCCAAGAAGGAGGGTAGAAGGGTAGCTCCCATGGAGCTATCTATATGTCGATTGCGTCGGTTGTGTGTACTGGAAGCGTACACATGCACCATAACAATTGTACCAGTGCGAAGACACTTGCAACTGCTAAATGCTGTATCCTCCAAGGCGCGCGACGCGCACGTGTCAAAGCAGCTGCATCTCGTGAGCAACAGCAGCGTGGAGCGATCGACTTCCCAGGAAAAGAAGATGACCTCACGTTTGTTTCTCCGTTGCGTTTAATTTGCTGCTGTTCAAGAAGGAAGCGACAATGGCCAATCCGCGTGCACAGGTCTATCCATGGTCTGTCATTGGCTTGAATACTGGAACAGCAGCCAATTGCAACCGAAATTCGGGCGGTCTGAGAGGAGCATGTCGAAATATCTTGTTGCAGAACATGTCGGCGCCCAGCTTGGCCTCGCCTTCAACCAAGTCGGTGCTGCTCGAAATTCGGGCGGTCTGAGAGGAGCATGTCGAAATATCTTCTTGCAGAACATGTCGGCGCCCAGCTTGGCCTCGCCTTTAACCAAGTCGGTGCTGCTAAGGTTGGTCTACTGCGACACGTCTTTTTGCATGGAATGCAAGGCGCCGTCAACGGAGCTGCCGTCCAAGCATCTCTGCGCCAATGTCCTCAGGCCCTTCGTGACGCTTTTGGAGTCGCAAGTCCCGGGCGTGGCGTATGCTATCAATGTGGAAGAGCGGTTGCGGGTAAAGTTTCGAGGTTGCTGTGCCTTTAAGAGTCGACTTGCCATTTCCCAAGTCCCCTCCAAGGTCTCAAACCAACATGGTGAGCCAGCCTCACGCCGTCCTCGACGAAAGACCTCTTTACGCTCCCCATAGCGCTGCGCCGCCACTTGCACAAGCACGCCGAGGTGACGTGGCAAAAGTTCCAGACGCAGGCGACGACCAAAAGTTGCTTGGTCGAGCGCGCCGGCATTGTCCCCGAAGACATCCACATCTGCGCAACGACAGGTAGCATACTGGACTACTACTCGCCATGCCACACCTACCGCGAGTAGCTTTGGTGGTCAACATTTTTGGGCCAACAACGTTGGCCCTAAGATGTAAATGTTAACCCCGGTGGAGCCGCCAGGGTTGCGATTCGTCGCGTTCCGAGGCGACACGGACGCGTTGCCTATGACACTGCGCAACCGGCATCTAGAGTACGCCTCGTCCAACGCCGGCGCGGAGCACATGTGCCGCCTTGACGGCCATGTCGCGTCGCTTGTGAGCTTCGCGATCGTCATGCAGCGTGCGCTATTGCCTCACAACACAAGCGTCCGCCTTCTCTTCTAGCCCGCAGATGAGGGTGACTTCGGTATTCTACCGCTTACGCCAGCGCCATGTTCTCATGTGCCAGATGATAGGCGCCATCAAGGTGATCGAGAACGTGTGTCTCGACAGCGTCGACGAGGTCTATGGCTACTACAACAGTCCGTTCCCGCTCAACACGGTCAGCGTCCGCACCGGCCCTATGATGGCCCAGCCCGCCTTCTTTAGCATTACTGTCTCGGAGCCTGGCGGCCACAGATCAGCGCTCGCCAGTGCTCCCGGCGGAGTTGGTATTGCCACACACAAACGACGGGTGCTCGCTTATACACATTTAGCGAAGGTTGCCACACACAACGCCAGGGTGTATACACACATCTCCCATGAACACTGATTGGGTTACACACACAAATTATCTTGTTGCGGTAGCGCGAAAGTTCACTAGTCGTTGTTGTTGGAATGAGCCTATTGAGATATTATTTCCTACAGGTTTCCTGTTTTTATTTACATAGTAGCTAGCGTTAAGAGGCGGGCCTCTGTGGCGAGGGTGCGTGTTTTTTGGCGATCTGATGTGGGAGGTTTTCCTTAGAGTGTAAGCGAGAAAGGCACCCTCTTGGCCCATTTCAATCGGGTTATGGCATGGCGGTTTCTAAGACTTGGTACATCGCGCAGGTCGGCCAATTGAATTCGCATGCGCATAGCTGGATTTTAACCCGCTATCCGTTCAAGCACGAATTGAAGTGGAAGACCTTAACCAAGGGCCCACCCCTCCCTTCAATAGTTTGTTTGTTGTCAGTGATTCGAACACGTCCAAGACTTAGGGCCTGTATGTTGCTTCTCGTTTTTGCCTCTAAGGCGCCTGAGACGTGTTTTTTTACCGTTGCTGCATCTGCCTATGCAGAAGCGACAAAGACACTGTTTTCCAAGAGCGTGCGCGTGAAAAATATTTTTTTTGCATGCCACAGCCTATTAGAGCAAATGATCAACCCGGGAGCGTCACAGACTCACTTCGCACGCAAGACTTGCCACGCCTTAACGGCATGTCGTTTAGCCAAGCTATGTAATGCGCACTGCGTGAGTAGACAACAATTGGTCACAGAAAAAACAGTTAGTTTGCAAAATGAACAGTTAGTTTGGAAAATGCCGAGCGGCATAATAGAACGAATCCAGAACCATTTTCAGTGCTCCTGAACAACCAAAGTGGAAAATGACTGTTGGGGCCAGAGGACTCACCTCACCCAATTTGACGACTTCCACAAAAATATTGAGCCTCACGAATGTACTTTAGTTGGCGTTCTCTGTCACTCATGCTTAACGGGGCTTTTTTCCGCTGTTGTTCCTTCGAGTCGTTTGGTGCAGATCGGGCGCGGCGTTTGTTTCGAATGCGCAAGTCATACGACGAGCCAGCGTTTTGCCACACCCCGTGCCTTGGTGTCTGAGCGCACATCGGCTATCGTTTGCTTGCGTGATCTACTCTTCACTATCACTTGCCGCGCGCCCAGCCATGGCATACGTAGGGTCTTTGTTTCGAACACTCCGACGAAGCGCATCACTAGCAAAGCTTGACTAACGATCCTTAAAGACGCCTCGACCTGGAGACTGAGCGCGTAGCCATCATGAAAGCGCTTTTAGCGATGGAGACGACTCGGGGGTGCCAAGCTCGTGCACGCAAAGTTTGCGGTCATTGAGACAATGGCCCAAGCCCGGGAGGCCTTGAAGAAGGCAGACGCTACCTTAGACGAAATCAATATGGTTGAGGCGCTCACTATAAAGCTTTTATCGCTAACAAAATGGCATGCGACTTTTACACCGGTTTAACCCGTTTTTCCATCAAACGTTATAACACTCTTTTTGTTGATGCACCATTTAGCCTTCCGAGTGATGCAAGTAGCAAGGTCGGACGAACTATGCTGATTTATCGGCTTATTGAACTTGATGGAGCTTTTGAATTATGCAGGAGTTTCATCCGATGAGATCGCTGGATACGACCTGTTCGTCATTTCATCAAGATTTGATGGCCAACGTAAACCCTACTATTTGTAGTTACCCATCGCTTGTTTGGACTCGATTTCTTCCGATACTCCCCTGAGCTATCACAACCAGTGCTTTCGCAAAATCTGGTTTGAGACAGTAGCAACACTTTGCAATGTATGCTTTATAATCTTTAGTTTTTAGCTGGATTTGGGTGACGCCATTCCAGGGGCCTGGTGCCTTAGGCGTCGGTTCTTTGTGCTCGGTCGGTATCTGGATTTATTCGGGCTCTGACGGTTCCGTTTAAAACACACCCGACAGCTTGCACTCCTCTGTCAGGCGGTCCGAGTACAGGAGCCTGCGTACAACCCAGAGTTACATTAGGTGTTCACAATCATAGTGTACTATATCTGGTGGATAGTGGATAGGGATCGATAAGCTATCGCATCTCTAGAACAGCAGATTTC
>NW_008246068.1:1508579-1514804 GCF_000281045.1 Saprolegnia diclina VS20
GACGGCTGCGACGGCGCCAGCGATGCCGCAGGATGCCGCCGCGAGGGGGAAAAAGAGAACAAAAACCGCGAACGTCTTGTGAGCTGCGGTACTGATGACGTCGCATTGTTGGGGAAACTTGTCGGCGTAGTCGAGCAGGTCAATGCCCAAGGCAAGTGCACCCTCGTCGTACACACTGAGATCGCGGAGCCGAACGTGTAGATGTAGGCGGACACAGAGCGAAGTTGACGCGCCAGTTGAACAAAAAGCCAAGGTGCCGAGACGGGTAGGGAAAACGGACCGTATCGCACTCACCCACGAGCGCCAGGGACGCAATTGGCAGGGCGTGGTTGGCGCTCACGGGCTGCTGCTCTTGTATGCTGGCTTAGCGACCGCTGCTCTTGTATGCTGGTTTAGCGACCGAGTGGCCGCAGTGCGGTTGCGTGCGCGATGCTGCGCTAGAGGCGTAGATGCGAAGGGTGTCGGCGTCTTGGCTAAAGACCATCGAAACCACGGTGCGTCGCACGCCCGACGGCCATCGTCGTGTGCGCCAGCTGATCGTCGCTCGTCGGGGCCGGGCAAGCGTGCGGACGGTGTCGGACTCGTCAATGATGACGCCAGCCACCGAGCGCCTTCCTTGAGGCGCACCGAGCTGGAAACCACCATTGAGAGATTAAGCTTGAGGCCTTGGTTGCCGTGCAGATGCGGCATATGTCGCCGTGAGAAAGCAAGGTACTTGGAGAAGCTTAGCTTTTGACTGATACTACAAATTCGTGGATGGCTCGAGCTCACTTGCTCTGCGCCTGGAGCTTGTGACGTGTGCGTGCTTCCATATCTTGGTCTTCTAGAACGCTCGGCCTTGCGTGGAAATCCTCTTCCACTTCTTGGAAACATCACTATCCCCCAGAAATCTGCTGTTCTAGAGATGCGATAGCTTATCGATCCCTATCCACTGTGCCACCAGATCTAGTACTGTACACTATGCTTGTGAACACCTAATGTATCTCGTTATCAAACTCTACGACAAAACTGGAGCAATTGCGGGTGACTCGAGCCGTGTTTGCATTGCGACCGACTGTTGTGGCGAATGGTCAACAGCTGGAACTAGTGTACTTTTCGTAGTCGAGCTCGGACGTGCAAAACCCGAACGCGCGGTTGTAGGCCCTGCATTGACAGGAGAACACGCATAGGTGTGAAGCAGCGAGGAATTCTGCCTTTGTCGGCAGGCACATCAAGGTGACGACATCCGCGTTTCCTTGCGGTGCCCGGTTGCTCCAGCAGTACCTACCTACCTGGCTTTAGGAGCAGCGGGTGACAGGTCGGACGCATGCCATGCGAGTCCGCATCATTCTTACACCAATATCGTGGCGGCGGGAATTTCGCTAAAATAACTCGCGAGGGCGTCGCGCCGGTCGTGTCGGTTGAGGCGCTCGGCGGCGATGGCATCGACGCGCCCGGTGGCAGTGGCGGAAGCGGGACGTTCCATGGCCTGCGCGGTTTTGGCGGATGTGAACCAGCGCTCGACAGTTGAGACGCGTGTGTTAAGTTGTGCTCGGTTTACTGGGTACCACATTGACAACAACACGCAAATTGCGTCGTCGTGACGCTGGACTTATAGTCTTTGACACTTTTGTAGACATCTAGAGCGACTCCAAGAAGGAGGGTAGGAGGGTAGTTCCCATGGAGCTGGCTATATGTCGATTGCGTCGGTTGTGTGTACTGGAAGCGCACGGATGCACCATAGCAATTGTACCAGTGCGAAGACACTTGCAACTGCTGAATGCTGCGTCCTCCAAGGCGACGCGCGCGTGTCAAAAGCAGCAGCATTTCGTGAGCATAAAGCAGCCAATTGCAACCGAAATTCGGGCGGTCTGAGTGGAGCATGTCGAAATATCTTGTCACAGAGCATGTCGGCGCCCAGATTGGCCTAGCCTTCAACCAAGTCGGTGCTGCTGTGGTTGGTCCACCGCGACACGACCTTTTGCATGGAAGGCAAGGCGCCGTCGACGGAGCTACCGTCCAAGCATCTCTGCGCCAATGTCTTCAGGCCCTTCGTGACGCTTTTGAAGTCGCAAGTCCCGGGCGTGGCGTGCGCTATCAATAAGGAAGAGCGGTTGCGGTTGAAGTTTCGAGGTTGTTGTGCCTTTAACAGTCGATTTGCCATTTCCCAAGCCCCCTCCAAGGTCTCAAACCATCATGGTGAGCCTCACGCCGTCGTCGACAAAAGACCTCTTTGCGCTCCCCATGGCGCTGCGCCGCTACTTGCACAAGCACGCCGAGGTGACGGAGACATCCACATTTGCGCAACGAAAGGTACCATACTGGACTACTACACGCCATGCTACACCTACAGCAAGTAGCTTTGGTGGTCAGTCAACATTATTGGGCCAACGTCGTTGGCCCAATAATGTAAATGTTGACCCCGGTGGAGCCGCCGGGGCTGCGATGCGTCGCGTTCCGAGGCCGGACGCGTTGCCTATGACACAGCGCAACCGGCACATAGAGTACGCCTCGTCCAACGCCGGCGCGGCGCACATGTGCAGCCTTGACGGCCACGTCGCGTCGATCGTCGGCTTTGCCATCGTCATGCAGCGCGTGCGCCTTTGCCTCACAACACAAGCATCCGCCTTCTCTTCTAGCCCGCATATGAGGTTGACTTCGGTATTCTCCCGCTTACGCCAGCGCCATGTTCTCATGTGCCAGATGATAGGCGCCGTCAAGGTGATCGAGAACGTGTGTCTGGAAAGCGTCGACGAGGTCTACCGCGACTAAAACAGCCCGCTCAACACGGTGAGCGTCCGCACTGGCCCTATGATGGCCCAGTCCGCCTTCTTCAGCATTACTGTCTCGGAGCCTGGCGGCCACAGGTCAGCGCTCGTTAGTGTAAGTCTATTGAGATATTAATTCCTACAGGTTTCCAGTTTTTGTTTACATAGTAGCGTTAAGAGGCGGGCATCTGTGGCGACGGTGCGTGTTTTTTGGCGATCTCATGTGGGAGGTTTCCTAACAGTGTAATTGAGAAACAGCGAACTCTTGGCCGATTTAAATCGGGTTACGGCATGGCGGTTTCTAAGATTGAGTACATCGCGCAGGTCGGCCAATTGAATTTGCATGCACACAGCTTGATTTTAACCCGCTATCAGTTAGAGAACAAATAAGAGTGGAAGACCTACGAGCCGTTCGGCGATGAAGAAGGCGGGGAACATGACCACTGAGAACGCGATCGTAATGTGCATCTGCATGGCCGGACCTAGAGCCCACCCCTCCCAACAATTTTTTGTTCATTGTCAGCGATTCGCACGTCCAAGACTTGGGCCCTGTACTTTATGTGTAATGACGGCCTTGTTTAGTGCCCGACACAAGAGCGTGCGCAATTTCTTTTAATTATTGCATGCCACAGCAAATCAGATTATTAGAGTTAGTGATCAACCCAAGAGCTTAATAGACTCACTTCGCAAACAGGATTTGCCACGCCTTAACGACATGTCGTTTAGCCACGCTATATAATACGCACTGCGTGAGTGTAATCGTTAAAGACAATAAATTGTAGAATAAACATTAAGTTTGGAAAATGCCGAGCGGCTTAATAGAACGAATCCAAAAGCACTTTAAGTTCTCCTTAAAATCAAAGTGGAAAATGGCTGTTAGGTCAGACGACTCAATACCTTCACAAAATGTTACGCCTCACAGATACATACATCTAAGGGGGGATTTATCGTCACTAATGCAGCTAAGTGCTACATTAGTGTCGGTCAAGACCTTGGCGATCGCGAAAAATGGCGCGGCGCAGCAGATTCGACCATACATAAATATAATAGGTAGGTTAAGGAAGTTACCGATGCGTTCGTTGTTGTAGCTAATGAAACTTAAGAGGAGTAGTTGTTCCGAAAAAACGGGGACGAAAATCTTGTTAGCATGGGTTTGGAAACATTCTGCGATGTTATCGTCGCAGAAATCATTCGCGCAACTGGATCTTGAGGCCTATTACTGCCAGGTTCGTCGAACACACCCCGAATTGCCACGCGTCTTGTAGCGAGACGGACCGTGCGCGGCCTGTCGTGTTAACGAGAGGTCCTCGCTGCGTGCCTTGACCTCGTCGACCTCTTTATGACGCCGTTTAAAGAACCAAGAGATAGTGTAATTCGCCAGATTCATTCAAGGATGCAGTCATATGGTCGTATTTGGAGTGCAAGCGAACATGTTACAGTTACTAATCGTTGGCTTAATTGCATAGGTAGAAGTATTTGTTGCTCTCCAATCGATATAACCTGGCATCTGGTGACCATGTTAGTTAGTATCTCAGTAGATCAGCCAACCGATCACAAAGCGGTGCGGTACAATAAGCGAAGCGAATACGCGCACACAGTGCGCGTATTCGCTTCGCTGTACGGAGTAATTCCAGTAGGACGTCTTTTGTACTTGCGAGCTTTTATGGTTTATGCAGAAATGCTAAAATGTCGTCGTTCGGCGAAATGGCTTACAATTGTGTGAAGATATTGGAATGAGAGCGGTTCACTTACCACGGAGCAGCGCAACTTCTGGAAAATTGCCCGTATGTAGACAAAAACAAGAGCAGCCAGAAAACGCACCCACACATAGTTTGTTGCGCATGACTTATGCGGAAAAAGTTTCTGCTGGCGCTGTCACCAAGAAGGCAGGACCAAATTGGACGCCGTTTGGCGAAGCGAATAGATGGTAGTCGTCCCAAGGAAAATCTTAAGGGCTCAATTTTTCCATCAAATCTTAATGGAACGGCTTGATAGAGAAACAATTCCCCAATTTTAGTTTATTTAGAAGTGCCGAAGTAAAAGGGTCGTCCCTAGTGCATTTCCATCCGAAAAAGTCAGCTTGAATCCCACTTGGATGACCGATGATACATACACACGCACAATGTGTGTTCTTAGATGCAAATGCTGTCGATCTATGCTTGACGGGTCTCTTTTCTGCTATTGTTACTTCAGTTTGTCACGTACAGGTCAAGTTGTCGAAGAGTTCGCCATTTACTCATTCGGCTAGTAAGTACAGCGTCGGCACAGCACAAGTTGTGCAGCGCAATGCACACTCCATTGTGGCGAATAATCTTTACCATGTTTCCCTTTCGTGAAAGACGGGAGGGCAAGCTCTTAAGGCTTTGGAAGCGACCTACTGCCGACGAGCACGCGTCCTGCCTCACCCCGTGCTTTGGCGTCTGAGCGCACAACGGCAAGCGGTCGCATGCCAAATCTACCCTTTACCACCACCAGCCTTGCGCCCAGCCAAGAAAAACGTGTGGTTTTTGTTTCGACCTCTCCGACGAAGCGCATTACTAGCATAGCTTGACTAACGATCCTTCCGCCATCAAAAAGGGTCGCTAAGTCACCAAGGAAAGAAGCATCGACCTCGAAACTCAGCTCATAGCTATGAAGAAAGCGCGTTTAGCGATCGAGACTACTCTCGGAAATGCCAAGCTTATGCACAAGTTTGCCGCCATTGCGACGATGGCCTAAGCCCGGGAGGCCATGAAGAAGGCAGTCGATACCCAAGATGAAATCGATATGGTTGCGCCGCTTTCTATGGAGATTAAATCGCTTATAAAATGGCAAGCGACTCATACACCCGTTTGACCCGTTTTTCTATGTAACGTTCCATCACTCTTTTTGTAGATGCCAGTTCGGGCGAACTCTGTTGTTTAAATGGTTTATGGAGCTTGATGGAGCTCATGAATTTTGCAGGAGTTTCAGCCAATGAGATCGCTGGATTCGACCTGTTCGTCATTCCATCAAGAATTGATGGCCAACTTACACCCCACTATTAGTGCATACCCTTCACTTGTCCGGACGTGATTTTCTTCCGATATCCCGAAACGCTGAAATGAAAACGCTGGGCCTCTGCTGCGCGGAAACAGCGAAAATTTAAACGTGCACTGCCCATCCTCCTGAGCTTTCACTACCGGTACGTGAGCAAAACCTGGTTCGAGACGGCAGCAACACTTCGGTGGCTTGTGTTTGCGTCTTCGGGCGCGGCCGAGTTATTCGCCACTCGGACTGTCAAGGCGTCTTCGGACGTGATCGAGGCAAACGCTTCTTGGTTTGCGTGCATCTTCACACGAGTGGAGGGTGGTACGATGATACTGTATGGTTCTGAGGCCAACGTCAATGGGAAGGGACAGCATCACACCTCCTGCGTGTGAAGCAGGAATCAACCGACTGGATAAAGGACGGTCGAGTAGGTGCCATCTGCATCATGACAACGGTGACATCCGGGTCG
>NW_008246068.1:1515451-1515967 GCF_000281045.1 Saprolegnia diclina VS20
GCGCGGACGTGATGGGCACATCGGGCGACACTGCCGCAGTTTTTCTCGACACCTGCGGGGTTGTGCAGCTGACAGCAACCACTTTTGGGTTGGCGCTACACGTATCGGCATCGATCTCTCGGCTCCCACCGGCTAGTGCGGCTTCACCGACGCATTCCGCGTAGTCGGTAACGCGTTCACGCGGCTCGCCCAAGGCGTATCTCCGAGCAGCATCATTTTCAGCACAACTCGGCTCATGCTCCCCTCACTCGTCAACAAGAAGGCGACCATCCATGATCCGTCACGTTTTCTGTACCAGCAGCCTCGTTCGGAACCCCGAGTTTGGTGTCGTCTCTTGGCGCGCGTCCATGCATGTTCACGCTCACCGTCGATCCGCACCGCGTTTTTGTGGAGCGCGGAACTTTGCTCGCGCACGACCGCTCACCAAGACCAACACAGCTTTCTACTGGGCGCTCGCTTAATTTGGGCTCGCGCAGGCTTCCGGCCAGAGCTGACCTCGACGTACTGGGCGCGACC
>NW_008246068.1:1517586-1563752 GCF_000281045.1 Saprolegnia diclina VS20
CGGGCAGCTCTACGGTGCGATGTCGCGGGTCCAAGCATGTGCAAACTTCCGGATCTTGGCTCTAAAATGAAATGCCGACGGCCGTTCACCAAAAACATCGTTTGCGACGAAGTTCTTGATGAGACAGACCGGACAGTCATGTGTACTACGTCGTCATAAATAAACACCTACAATCTTACCATTCAAAAACTCCCTTTCGCTAAAATAGTGGCCATACGGCTACTGGTCTCACCCTTGTTGAAGCCGTCTCGAAAAGCAACGTTGCTCTTGTAGACTTGGCGCCTAGACACACGAAAGGTCTGACCAGACCCAGCAGAATAGCACGAGTTGGTGTGCACAGCGTCAATCGAGGCTTTGGATTCGAAGGGATGAGACGTCTCCAACTACCAGCCTCGCTCGACGGCGATTCCACTCAGGCCTACTGAACGCACCATACCCCTCCTTTCCGGGGGCACTTATGCGCGAAATAACTTGGTTCTGCGAAGTCAACTTCCATCGTTTTTGTTTCCATAGCATTGTTCTCTCCGTGCGCAGCTCACTCCCAACGACCAAGTGCTGAGCCAACTCCCACGCATTCAGGCGTAGCGCTACGTATGCGAAGTCTTAGTGTCATAATGAAGATAACGCGGAACACGTTCATATATATATATAGCATTGTTCTCGCCTGCTCAGTCCGACGGCCGGTGCAAGATACTCACCAGCGCCCCATGATTGGCCAATTTTATCAACGGGATCTTATTGCCTTTGACGCCAGTGTTCATTTCGCGATGGGCTTGACGCACGTGCTGACAGCTATTGGCCTCGCGCTAGCGGCCGCAGTCTCGAGTGGCGACAGCAGCCAGCATGCGTTACTCGCGCAGCCCACGTGCACGATCGATGTGCCTTGGGAAGACGAGCTAGCAGCGCAGCGCGACTGCAAGTGGGCCAAGTGCCACCTCTGCTGGAAGAGCGTGTGGTACATCAAAGAGACGCATGTGCTGCCAAACATTACGATCGGAACAGTCGCCAAGGGCACGCACTTGACGTGCTCATGGCTCTCGCACGCGCGCAACGACACGACGTGCGCGGCGATCACGGACGCAGTGCCCTCGATCGTCGTAAACCTGACGGCGGGCCACAGAGTTGGCGATGTGTGCCGTAGCCTCGCGCTCTGCAAGAGCCGGAAGCCCCAAAAGCCGCGAAAGATGTCCAAGGGTATCGGCAGCATCTGCACCCACTGCTACTACGGCGTCAAGTACGTCAACGCAACGCGTCACATTTCTGGGCTTCCCGAAAAGGCTGTCAAGATCGGCGTCCAGGTGCTCTGTCCTCACTGCCCGCACTACCGCAAGGCCTGTCACAAGTTTGTGCGCAGTGTACCCACGATCCTCAAGGAGCTCGAGACTGGCAAAACGTGCGCCAAGGCCATTTGCAAGGACGTGGGATTTTGCGGGCGCAAACACCGTGCCCATGGCGAGCGCCCAACGCCGGACGACGACGATGCAGACGACATGAGCCTTGACGAGGATGCAGATGATGAAGAGGTTGATCTTGGACACCACGCTTGCAAGCGCCACGGCCGTCGACATGACCATCAAACTGCGCGTTGTGCTGGCAAGTGCCGTCATTGTCGCCCGTACAACGACGGTGATGATGCAGAAGATGACGGTGACGGGATGGACGATGAAATCGATACGTGGTACTCCCACCACGGTCGTCATTGTCATGGTCGCTACCGCCGTCATTACTCTCACGACACGAACGAAGGCGAACTGGACGAAGCATACGAGGACATTGCCTCGGAGACGACGCATGTGTACCACGGTGGCTCCACTTGCCACGGTCCCCGTCATGGTCGCTGCCACCATCATTGTCGCCACCACCACCACCACCACCATCACCACCATCACCACCATCACCACCACCACCATCAACACCACCATCACCACGATGACGATGTCGGTGAAGTCGGTTGGGCGGAGGGGCAAGCGAAGCACTTAAGCATCGTGAAGGCGGCACATTTCTCCAAGGTGACATCGATTGTGGCAGCGGGCGTAGTGACGGTGGGCATCGTATTCCTCACGGCGAAGGTCTTTCAGCGCAGACGCGTGCAAGGCGTCGAAGCCGAATACGTCGCGGTGCCTCAGCAAGGTCGGTAGGACGATGCTAAGCGTGCAGCGATGCGTGGTTCTCTTAACCTCAACATGTAATCGTTACATACGAATTCTCGCATTGACAGGAACACGAATTAGTAGCGACAAATGTAGTATTGGCACATCAGGACGTTGCAATGTTGCCGTATAAACCGATGCAAGTCTCTACAAACTCGACCTGCCGTGCATGCATCGCTGCCACAAGAAGCTATCCAATGCTTCCTTTTGAGGAAGCCCGGTACGAAGCACACACCGTACCTTGGCGTACTTGAGCTTCTTTTCGTCGTCACCAGCTTGGTCGGCCATGTGCTCGTGAAGTTGGCGGAGCCGCTGAAAACGCTGCTCGGTCATGGGTCAAAAACAAAGCTCCTCAATGACAATTCGCACCTGGAGCAGCATAGTCTGTAGGTACTGGCCGTTGGGGGACATGTCCAGAAGACACAAAGCTGGGGTTATGACCTAGACATTCGTCGGCAATGCGGGATATTTGCAAACGTGACGAACATAATCCTTTTTGGTCGCGAGCACGTGGTCGTAGAGTGATGAGAGCATCTCATATTGCGCCAGTCGCTCCTCCTGCATGTATCCCACGAGAGTCTACGGAGCGCATAACACCTCATGTGGATTTTGGCTCATACGGAAGCGGTGCGGAACTGCGCTACGTGCGTGTCTTGGAGGCTCTGGAGCACATCGACCTCGGCGCAGCACCGCATCAGCCGGGAATCATACTACTCAAACAGTGGGCGACGATGGATCCGAACTCAGGACTATTACGTCGTGCAGGACGCGCTCCAAAAAGCCATCCACGCTGCTGGCAAAACGCTCGGACGCGAGGCGCTAGTCGTAACAGTTGCACATCAATTTGTCGCTCCATTCTATGCGTACATGGGTTTGCGCGCTGTTTGCCGCAGCCCGCTTGAGCTCGTTGATCTTGGTTTCGGCATGCGCAAGCTGGGCTTCGAGATGCGCAACCATCTTGGCGTGTACTTCTCGCTCGCTACGAAACCTCGCCATGAAGATGAAACCCAGAGAAGACATTCGATACTTGATAGTTTGAACAACCTCGGGCGAAGACTTTGCCACGTCTGCGCTGCGCGCCACTGCTGCAGCCAGTTCTGCCGACAGGAACACTGCTTTCGCCTCGGCATCCACAGCCCGTGTGGTTAGCGCAGCGAGTTGGTAGGTTAAGGCTGTTGCTTTGGCATCGGCTGCGTCGACTTTGGTCTGGAGCGCACTGAGTGCCGGATCATGCACCTTGGGTTCAGTAATAGTCGCGTGGGGTTGCACTGGCGCCTGCGACACATTGAGTACAACTCGTTGTTTTTCCTCCTCGATCGCTTCGCGTTTCTCGTCCAGTGTGCTGCATTTCGTCAGTATTAGTGTCTGGTTGAGCTTCGTACTTGGATGCAGCGGCGTTAGGAAGGCGCAATTCCAGTGCTGCAATGCGGTTGCACAACATAGTCTCTCGTGCAGCTGCCGTCGCCTTGGCTGATGCCAGCCTACGCTTGATGGTGATGTATTGTACGTCGCGTCGGGAGCGCCTACGCAGCAGCGCTGACAGCGTCCTTCTCCTGCGTTGCCATTTGTAACCTCTCGATGATCGAGCAGAGGTCAATTTTCTCCGCAGCGTGCCTACGATAGATCTCGGTGTTGAGTTCAAACCAAAAGGGATAGCCCAATTTACGCTGCATTTGCTGCGTCGATCCCGCGCTGCACCAGCGTCTGCACTTCATCGAGCGCCGAAGTTTCGGAACTTGCTGTTTGGCTTTCGACCGATAACACGGCATTTGTACTTGACGGTAGGCCCACTTGGACACCCACCGCTGTTGTGAGCACTCTCGCAGATGACGTCACAACTGTTTGCGTGCCAGTCGTTGTCATCATTGTCGTCAGCGGCGCTGTAGGCAACGGTGCTGAGATCGTCTCGCAGTCGATCTGCGTCTCCCGCTCGGTTGTTAGTGCAGGTTCGTTGGTTTGAGCTTCCTTCGATTGGGGCGAAGGACATACGTCAGTCTGGACACACGAGACCACGACTTCAGCGTTTTCGGTTTGGCTGCCGACAGCATGGACGTCCTTGGTGAGGGCAGCTCGAAGTGCTTGGAGCTCGCCCTGGGCTTCGGAATCCTTGCGCAATAGGTCGTTTGTCTCCTTGGCCTGCTCGGCCCATGCACTACGAGATCAGTTTCATAACGCATATCGAATGACACGCACTTGGCCTCGGCCTGCGTTTGCACCGAAATGGCGTGCACAAGCGATTTGACCCGCGCCTGTTCATCAAGGAGCTTCTGTTCCATCTGCGCCGTCGTTTGCAATAGCTGATGCTGTCGCCACGTCTGAACCGCTCGCCGAGCGGCCGCCAAAGTGCATAGTCGAAGGCACCGGAGGAGCCACTGCCGGCGCTGGAACGAATGGATTGTGTGCTGTGTCCAAGATCTCCATGCGCGCACCAGCAAAAGCTGCTTCTTGTGCTGGCGCGCAATACTCTGCTGACGCGCATCGAGAAGCGCTCGATGTACATGCGCCGCCCACGCACGCAACGCAGCTCGTAGTCGCGGCTTGCGCCACAGGGACCCGAGGCGCAAGATGGACGGTTTCCAAAACCGCTGGCGTCGGCGCAGTTCCAAAGCGTCCGTGAGTAGGCGGCGGCAGCGGTAGCGTCGAAAGCAAGCTTGCAGTCTCTTGGCAGCGTACTGGCGCTTTGCCGCTTCTTGCACGCGCTTGCGCCGACGAAGGGCGTCCCGCCACGCTCGAAGTCCGATCGCAAGGATGCGTCGACGGTAAGTGAGAACGCGCTGATCGATTGCCGCTTGCTGGGACGGCGTGCGGGTGGCTCGCGGGGGTGGAGCCATCTCCCCAGGGCTCGTTGCACGGTCCACCATTTCAGGGAGGTCGTCTTCGTCATCGCACGCAGCAATGTCTTCTGGCTTGTTCGCTATGTATGACGACACGACCGCAGCCCGGGGTGCCGCTGCAGGCTTCTCCAAGGTCTCGGGCAGCTCATCATCCTCGTCTTCAACGTCGTTGCGGCTACGTCACGGACCTTTTAGATCGTAACACTCGAGTCCCTTACGGTAGTGGGTGTCGTTGAGCCACGCTATGCGGGGTCCTCGGCAACTTGACCTCCAATGCATCTCGTGATCGTTGTTTGGCGGGTCGTCCATCCTACCTCGTGCTCTCTTGCAGCTGCCAGTCGTTTGCGTTCCAAGAGCTTGCGCTCGACGAGGCTGCGCAACGCGGCGTCCATGAGCGTTTGGTTGCGGAAGGACGGATGGACGCGGGAGTGGAAATGATTGCCTTGCGTGCTCTTGCTAAACGTGGGCGCGCCCATCGATGCTGTCGACGCAGCCACCGACGACGTCACCGTGATGTCAAACCTACACAAGGCGTGCGGACTGCTTTATCGAAACCGATCGCACGTGAAGGCGTCATGGGGCGTTCCAAATGCAAGCGTGTCGCCGTGCACGACTTTGGTCGGCGAGCCAATGCGCTGGCCGTTGACGAAGACGTCCGCGGCAACGCCCATGCCCGAGACGACAGCCTACACGCGCGTAGGAATGTGCGCTCTCGATATACCCACGACTACCTCGGACGTTGTCGGCGACAACTCGACGAGCGCGTGTCGGTCGCCAATGTTGGCGCCATCCAGAACCTACTCTGACCGTTGTTGATGGCGCGAGGCGGACGACGTCGATACCACGTTGCAGTGGAACGACGATGTCCCGAGGATGTTGGGACCTGGCACGAGCTCGTGCACGACGTCGTGTCGGCGCAAGGCTGGCATCCGTTCTTCGAAAGATTCGCCGTTTTCGTGGGATAAATCAACGCAACGAAAATACAGAGTTCGACGTTATAGAGTCCGTTCGATGCGTACATAAATGGCTACGACCACCAGACGCTCTTGAGGTCGTCTTGGCCAAACATCTTTTTGCACGTCGGGCACTTGCGGTTGCGCGCCTTGAGGTTGGCGTCCATGCAGTCCTTGCAAAACATGTGCGAGCACTTGGAGATGATCACGTCTTTCAGCGCGTCCTGGCACACGGAGCACTTGAGCTTCTTGCGCAGATCCCCGAGCTCAAAGCGCTCCAGCTCGCTCAGCGGTGCGGCGTCGACCTAGTCTCCAGTGTGGCGTTCCGACGCTAAACCAATTGACTGCTACCTCAGCCGCTTTGACGAGCGGCGCACTCGCCTTGGCCTCGCACTTCTCGCATGGCGTCACCTTTTCAGCTTTGGGCTGCGCCGCCATGTGCTTGGTAAACTCGAGCTCCCGGAGTGCGCGCATCTTGTCCTTCTCCGCGTCGTCCTTGAAGACGAGCACGCGATTCACGTGCGCGTGGAGGCCCTGAAGTTCGTCTTCCTTGGTTTTTATCACGTCCTACCGGAAAACGTCGTCGCATCACTCCACTCGGTGTAACGTGCACACCGCAAACCCGTGCTCAAGGGTCTTTTGCTGCTTCTGGAGGCCCTGAAGCGCTGCAACTTGGAGCCGGACACCAGCGAGCTCATCAAAGCTAAATGCGTTTGCCTGCTCGAGCTTGGCAATGGTTTGGTGTAGCTTGGTAATAGCCGTCTCCTTTTCGTTGAGCTTTTGCAGCGTCTTCTTCATCTGGTCGCGCATTGCGTCCGCCTCGCGGTTCACAGCGTCAACCTCGAGCACGATGGCATTCAGTTCGGCGTCGTGGTTTACGTCCTTGCGCAGCTCGAGCTCGCGCGCGATGGCATCCCGCGCCACCTCCGCAGTAGCGAGTTTGGTCTCCGTTTCGGCAAGAGCTTTTCTTGTCGCCTGGTCACGAGAAACCATGGCCAACCCGTCGCCCGATCTAGCGTACATGATCAGTATCGTAGCATTTGATGTACGGCCGTACGTTAGGTCGGTTTGCAATGCATCATAGGACGCCTGGAGATTAGCCAGCTGGCTTTCGAGGCGCCGAACGGTCGCGGAAGTTGCCGCATCTTGGACTTCAACGACACATTGGCGGTACTTTTCCGAGCCTCGGAGCTGCAAGGTACTGGATGAGGTGCAAGTTTTGGCACACAACGTACGTACCTGGGCGTGAAGACTCGCAACTTGACGCTCGTACGACAAAAGAAGTGTCTTGTACTCGGCCATCTAGTGCAGAGTCACACCAAGTTCGAGCGCCGCAGACTCGACACACCTGGTCCTTGTACGAGGCAAATGTTGCAAGTTTGGCTTTGAGCTCCGCGTTTTTCAGCATAGCGTCGTCCAGTTTGGCCTTGGTTCTGAGAGCGTCGCCTTGGTACTTGACGAGCTTCTTCTTCCACTTTTCGTGAATGTGCGCGTCCATGTCCTGTAGGTTGCATGAGACCAAGAACAGCCGCCCGGACGCACCTTGCACTTGAGCTTGAAGCGCATGTACTCGTCCTTGACGTGTGCAAGTTCATTCATGGCGCGCGTCAACTGCTCGTCGTGGAGAGTCTTGAGAGCGGACATCGAACTCTTGGTCTATTCGAAGCAGCTTTTTCAGGAAAAATGATAAATAAGACACGTACCGTCGCTTCCGTCGCCATCGCGCGACGAAGATCCGACTCGAGCTTGCCAAGTTTCTTGAGCGTTGCCTCCGTGTCCGTAGCACGGTTATCAGACGCGGCTTCGGGGTCCGTCTACGCACTTTGCAGTTTGCACGCTATGTAATGGAGTGGCGAGTACCTTGAGCTCGCTCGGCGGCTGCGAGACTCTGGCCTTCGGCGACCCGTTCTTCATGCGATCGATCTCACGGCAGGCTTGGTGACGCTCCAATTCTTTACGGTCGAGGTCGCACTTGACTTCACGCAGTTGCTGCTTGTACGCAGCAAGTTGCTCCTTGATGCTCGCTGCCAGACGCTCAGCCTTGGTCTTGGCGTCAATGGCCCGTGCCAGAGCTTCCGCCTCGTTGACCTTGGCACTTGCGGCCGCGGTTTCCGCGAGGAGGCGACTAACGAAGCCCTTGATATATTCGCACTCGCCGCGCAAATGAGAGTTCACAGCGGCGTCTGCGGCCGCGTCTGCGGCCGCGTCTGCGGCCGCGTCTGCGGTCGATGGCTCAGTGCCCGACTGGTACCACTCGTCAATTTCGCAATAGAGATCTTCGGGTAGCTTGACTTCAATCGTGCCAATCGCTTCGATCGCTGCCTGAGCGTCGTGCGACGCATCTGCCAGACGTCGACGATGAGTGCAACACCAGGCAAGGACTGGTACCTGGGAGTAGCGTGTGCAGCGTGCTCAAGAGGGAGCTCCAATGACTCAGCACTGAGCGTGAGCGGGCGTCGACGATATGGCGGTGTACGAAGAGCTCGCTGCACTTGGTCTCTAAAAACTGGATCCGGCGGTTCTTCTCGCCAAGGACCTCCCGCAACGCTGCGTTCCGCGCCCGGAGCTGCTTGTCGGTCTCGATAGGCTCGCCTTCCTCTTCATCCTTGGTACTTTCCTCGTTGGCCTCTTGCCGCTTGGTCCGTTTTCCCGCGACCTGCGGCGGCTCGTCCGTGTCGGCTTCTCGCTTCCGTCGGTGGTCCATCGTGTATTGCCCAGCCAGCAACAGGTATTAATATTCATTACATTTTTCACTCTTTGAATTTGTATTTCATCTGGAGATATTTAATCGGCCAAATAAGCCCAGCCTGTGGAAAACGTGTTGGTGTGGTTTATTCACGTGAAAAACGTTAACGTCATCTTGGTCAAACGCTGACTCAACCCTCGTGCACCATGGTGTGAAACGTGAATTTTGGGACAAACCACCGCATCATTTGGTTTTGCGCTCATTGAGCGTGAGCTTGACATGCAGCTGATAGTCACCGCCGGCGCCAGCGACGTCGGGCGATACAACGTTCATCTGGATAGCCTTGGCGACGCTAATCTACGCGGCCGTAAGCCACGGACGAAGCTCACGTTTTCCCTTGCGTACCTCGCCCAGCGCCTGCTCAATCGATGCCGGCTTGAGGAAAGCCGCGACGTCGACGATCATCGAAAGCCACAGGACTAGCATGGAAAAGTATGATGTGATGCACACACTGTGGTGTGTCGTACTTGATGTCTTGGTTTCTGCTGCATTGCCCAGCCCTGGTCGCACTTCGCTAACTTTCACGACGAGCCCTTGAACTACATTCGCACATCATGTCACTTTTGCTCACACAGGAGACGCAACGGAGCGTACACTTCAGGCAGTCGCGCAGTGCCACGGACGGAGCCAAAGAGCGCCGCGCCATCTCGTACCCGCGGCAGTTGCCGTTGACTGCGACTTCCGCAAGGGTCTCGTGTAGCAAACCCGATGCGATCTCGACTGTGACAGCAAACTTGGGGCCAGCGTCGGTTGGCTCTGGAAGACCCAGCACGGTCACGGCTGCCGTGAGGTCGACCGAATGCTCCTCACTCAAGTCGACGTTCTTGGTGGCCTCTCGCTCTTTGTCCCGAATCGCAATATCATCCACTACCTCGAGCGTCGGCAGTTGCGTAAGGAGCGCATGGCGGTACCCGCGACAAAGAGTGATGGGATTCCCGACAAGAAAGACGTGGCGCAAATGCGGAAGGTCTTGAAGCGCGTTTACGAGCACGTCGAGCGCGACGAGCTTGTTAAAGGAGAGGTCCAGCGATAGCAACGAGGTTGGCAAGGCGGGACACACGCCAAAAGCGTTGAGTCCCAAGCCCAGGTGTACAAGCTGTGGACAGACCAAACGCACGTCCGAAAGCGCATTGTTGTACGCGTCGACTTCGAGAATGGACGCCGGCAGGTGCTCGAGGAGAGAGAGGTTGTTGTCGCTCAAGTCGATGCGCTCCAGATACTGGAGTCGCCGGGCAAAGTTACCATCAATCGCCTCGATCCCAAGTTTGGTGAGGCGTAGGGTGCGTACAGCACGGACGACCTTGCTCGGATCATGGCCCACGGCCAAGATCTCCGACAGTTCGTTGCACCAGTCAAGTGAACACGCCTCCAAGTCGGAGTACGTGTCGCTTAGCGTGCATCGAAGGTACCCAAGCTCCTCTTCCTCTTCTTCTTTCGCCACAGCAGCGGCGGCCGCTGCTGCTTGCGCTGCTGCTGCCTCGGCCAACGCCGCTGCCGCAGCGGCCGCCGCCGCCGCTTCTTTTTTTGACGGAGACGGCAGACGCGACCCAGAGCTTGACGGTGTCATCACGCGCTCATCGCGTCGACCGCTTCCTTGGACGGTCACAGGGCGCGACTTGTTTGTTTTTTCGGACGTTGACAGTCGTGTTTTGGGGTCGAGCGCCGCCTTAGAGTCGGACGCCGTGAGTAAGATGGGCACAATCTCTGGGGCCTGCGCTGGCGGTGGCGCCTCAGTCGCCTTGGAGGCGTTGGCGAGGCGCACATCAAATGCTGCGAACTCTCGTTGGCACTCGCGAAAATCCTCGACCGCGTCGTCAGCATTGGCGGGGGGAGTGCTCTTCGCGATCGTCGGAGAGTGGCCCGCTGTGTCGCGGCGCAACGAGATACCAACGGTCGCAAGCAACATGAGCTCCAAGGCCATGCTGGCATGCATCGGCTGGTCCATCGTATGTTCTCACAAGCGGTTTCAGACAATTCAACGTCGTCGCCGTTCATTCAGTCAATCGAGAGACAACTTGACACACCACTCAAGCTCTCCAGCAACTGCATTTTCCCACTTTGCCAGAATCTTGCTTTTGGTTTTGCGATGAATCATGGCCGGCGGGGGGAGTGGCTCCTTCACAGCCGTATCATTTGGGCTCATTTGGGCGGTATTGGCAACCCTGCATTCCTCCATAACATTCCTGTGCAAAACCAGTAATCCTTATCAGTCGATGTGTATGGCATAGTTTTCGTATTATGGATTAGAAGTTCTCCTGAGCTTATCAATTTCAAATGTTAGTATCAATCGACTCCGAGCGCGCATGTGACCGCGACGGGTTCCTATCATTTGGTACCGCTTGCTATATGCAGACAATAGCAGCAAATCGAAATGGGGGAGTTCGATTCTCTGTGGCAGATTTGCCTGCAAATGTGTGACTACTTAAAAGGGTCAGGCCACGGCAAAGTGGTCTTAAATTTATCCATCAACATTGATCAGTCCCTCAGGATAAGCATCATTCCCTTTCTTCTACAAACTACAGTACGATGTAGTGTGGGGAATCCAGCATAACGCCGCACGGAATGCTACGCTATGTGCCTACTTCCCAGACGAGAATCCTCGCCCGCATTGCTTTTCCTGCCAAATGTTCGAAGCAGTCTTCATTTGGAAGAGAAGGAGTTCGGACCGTTGATTGACAGGAAGACATAAAACTACATGGAGAGCGGCGACTGCGCTGGTACTCTGTCAAAATGCTAATGACGAGACAGTTGCCAAGACGCATTAGCAAATGACTGGCCACCGACAAGTCTCGTTCAAGTGCGCTCCAACGGCCGCACCCTTAAGTTCGAGCGTACCTATCTGATTTCTCTCGGATAACATCCGGATAGAAACCACACGGCACGTGCACGGGTACAACTGTCCATACGCAATTGCAATATGCATCCATATATAACTCTTGCACACGCAAACCCACGTCTATCCTCAATCTACCGTTAGCGGCACCGTGCCACGTTGGCCGCCATGCTCGTCCACGGCAAAAAATCACTTGCAAACGCAGTGCCAGAAGATCTCAAATGGATACCGAATCCGGATATGCGCAAATGAGGATCGGTTCTGGGCTGCGCCATCGGCTCCTGCGCCCGTCTTGTCACAACTCATTCGCCATGGCGCACAAGACCTTCCTTGAACGCGAACCGTACACGGCGCCTACGTGGGCGACGGAGCTAGCGAACGCGCCCAAGGAGCGCGTCGTTCTCGGCAACTTTCCGACGCCTATCTACCCCTTCCGGCCGCCGGGACTGCCCGCCGACGTCACCATGTATATCAAGCGCGATGTACGCATCTCAACGCCAGCCCTTGTTCTCATTGTTGCTTCTCATTAGGACTACAGCGGCCTTGAGATCTCCGGCAACAAGGCGCGAAAGCTTGAATTTTTGCTGGCGGAGGCGCTCGCACAAGGCGCAGACTGTGTCGTCACATGCGGCGGAATCCAAAGCAACCACTGTCGCGCGACTGCTGTCGCTGCGCGCATGCTTGGCTTGGACGCTACGATCATCTTGCGCGCGGATGACCCAACGGCGGACCCCGGTCTCGTCGGTAACCTGCTCATTGACCGGTGCGACGTCGGATCATCGTCTTTAGTCACTCATTGCTATCGTGTAGTCTTGTGGGTGCCGAGCTTCTCATGGTGTCGCGGAGTGACTACGCGAAGCACGGTGGTGGTGATTACTTCATCGAGGTACACGTTCTACACGTTCTCGCCGCGACTCACCTTGGTGTGCATTAGAAAACCTGCGAGCGCCTCCGCGCGCAGGGCCGCAAGCCGTACGGGATCCCTGTCGGTGGCAGCAACGGTGTTGGGACGTGGGGCTACATCGAAAGTATTGAAGAGATGGAGCACCAAATCCAGGTACATCCGTCTTCATGGCATAGCCTTGTCTAACGTTGATTCACGGCAGCACTTGAAACTTGGCGTGACGGACGTGGCGTTTGCCTGCGGGAGCGGTGGGTCCGCAGCCGGTATTGGTGCTGGCGCGTTCCTCTACGCCAAGCATCACCCGTCGAGCGCGCTGCAGTTCCACACCAAGCCCCCTGGTACGACGCTTGCTCTGTCTTATTCTTCTGCACGGTGGGCCTAGTGCATTCGTACATTGTGTGCGACTCGCCGACGTACTTTTACGATTACATCGACACCAAGATTCTGCCGCACATGGGTCTGGCCTCGGGCTCGTTCGGTTCGCGCGACTTTCTCCAAATGACGTACGCTTTGGACGCTATTTGCATGTGACGAGACACTCGACTAGGAACGCAATGGGTGTCGGGTATGCGCTCAGCACGCAGGACGAGCTCGCGTACATTTCGCGCGTCGCTCGCGACACAGGTGTGCTCTTGGACCCGGTGTATTCGGGCAAGGCCCTCTACTTGCTCGTCAAGGATCTCCAGTCGCAACCCGAGGTTCGTCCCTTTGCATCTTTTGGGGCGCCTCTCAACGACACGTAGAAATTTGCGGGCAAAAGCATCTTGTTTGTGCACACGGGAGGCATGTTTGGCCTCTACGACAAGGTCTCCGAGCTTGATACGGCAGCGATTGGCGCTCCGTCGCTCTTCCAGTTTGACGCGTAAACGCATCGACCAACTCACGCAGCGAAAATGTCCTTGTTGACATCGAAATACTGGTACGGCGAGCTGAATGTGCCACCCTCGACGTGTATGCTGCTGTCCGAGGAGTAGCGGCATTTTAATTGGCAGAAATCATTACGATACGAAGCACGGATTGGACGTCCATTTGATTAAGGCATGGCTGAGGTTGTCGTGGAGCGGGACCACTTGCGCCAGCAATACGAAGAGCTCGAATGTCTTCGAAGCATGTTCCCTGGTGACGATGAGCTCGTCATTGACGCGTACGTTCATGCTATCTATGAGTCTGCAGCGGCGGCGTCTGGCACAGAGGCCATAACGCTGCCACGGCTGGTTGCCACCCTTCGGTTCCAGGTAATATAAGAAATGTGCTGGTCGTCCCAGGTATGTACTTATGCAATGTACAGACCTGCCTCATTGAGAACGCGGCGCCCGAGCTCGAGCTGCAGTATCCGGCGACGTACCCATCGTCGGCCATGACTTTTGAGTTGCGCTGTCCGACGTTGTCGCGAAGGGAGAAGCATTCGATTGTTGAGCGATTGGCGTCCATCGCAACCGACCAAGTCGGCGAAGTCGTGGCCTTTCAGCTCTATCAGGCTGCCGCTGATATCCTCCAAGAGATTCAAGATGAAGCCCATCTCGAGGCGCCAGTGCTAGCATTGCCGCCTCTCGTCCCGATCGCGCAACCTTGCCTTGGTCGCCGCGCCATTTACTTCCACCACATTATCGCGAGTAGCAAGCGCCGCGTCGTCATTGACTGGGCCAAGGAGCTCCATCTCGGTGGCTTTTCGAAAATTGGGTGGCCCGGCGTCATCATCGTCGAGGGCGATGAGCCGTACGTTGCCGAGTACGTCCGGCGTCTTCAGCACCTCCGCTGGAAGCAAATGGTCGTTCGCGGTGAGCAGGTCGAGACAAGCAGAGATGCTTTGCGACGCCTCCCAACGCCTTTGACTGAGCTCGATGACATGTCGATTCTTGCCGCTGCGTGTGCGGATGCTGGCGTCACCGACCTCTTCTTGACAACAATGAAAATCTACCGGTAACAGCTGTGTACCATAACTGCACAAGAGGACCTGAACGACAAGAGAGCGATTTATTCATCGTCACTTTGGTTGAAAAACGACGAGAGACGGACCGGCGATGCGCTCTTGTCGCGCTTCTTTCTGTCTTTCTTGTCCTTTTTGTGTTTTTTGTGCTTCTTCTTGTGCTTCTTCCTCTCGTCGTCGTCGCTGCTGTCGTCGTCGCTGCTGCTGTGACGGGACTTTCGCTTCTTGGATTTCTTGGCTTGGCGCTTGAGCACCTTGGCGCGCTCCGCGTCGAGGGCTTTGCGGTACTCGAGCATCTCCTTCTCCTCACGCTTGGCACTAATCGCGAGCTTGTCACCATTTTCCTTCTTGAATTCTTCCCACGTCGGCCGGTTCGATGGTCCCGCGAGCCGCTCTGCCATTGATGGCTTTTCCTCCTGGCCCGTCACCATGCGCATGAAGGCGTCCATGGTCGCCGACTTGGCCTCGATCACCGTCGGCTCTAGCTGACCCGAGCGCAGCGCTTTCTGCCGCGCGAAGCGCGTGTCGTCGATCTCGCGGTCATGTACCTGCGTGTAGTCGACGCCAGACGACCGCTTCAGGCCAAAGTCCTCGTCCCGGTACCGCTTGCTGCTCATCCACCCGGTGCAATCTCAATATCCGGATACACTACTCGTATCCGAAACGCATGGAACCGCAACTGTTGGGACTTTTTGGCTCAACATTTCTTGGATTTGCTTCTCTCGATTACCAAGTGCCAGTGTATTGTACTTATCGTGTACCTCACTTGGATGTGCCAAGCTTATGGTTACCATCTCATGAGAGTCACATGTGATGGGGACTCTCAAGTACGTAGGTGGAGTAGAAACGTTGATTGCTCATTGACCAATCTAACAGAAATTGACGTTTGCGGCGGTCATTGTGCATGCTGTAGGGTCGTGAGTGGTCTTAAACCAAGTCGGCAATCGGTTTTTCACTGGGTGGTGTGCGCAGCTCGTTAAACTCCACCGTGGTTTCGCCTTTTGGTGGCAGTTGTGTCGGCTCTTTCAGCGCGTAGACAGCCGTGCCGACGTAGTTGAGGGCGAGGGCCAGCCAGTAGATGCCAGGGACAGCGTCGCCAAAGCACACGTAGTTCATCGCGGCGTTGTAAATGTCGGCAGTGAGCAGCGAGAGGTTGAACATGAGCGACTCGGTCACGCGGAGGAAGATGTTGACGACAACGTAAAAGATAAACATGGCGAGGACGTAGCCAGCCGTATACCCAATGTTGACGCCCGACCAGTCGACGGCCGCGACCGTGTCTCGCTCGAAGATGGCCACTTGAATCGCTGAAATGACGGCGGCCGTCGCGCCAAGCTTCCCCAGACACTCGACGTTAGCGTCGAGGCCACCGCGCTTGACGGCATATTCACTCATGAGGTTGGAGACGCCGTAGAGAAATGCAGCCGCGAGCGACCACGCGTTGCCTTTGCCCTGGTCCGGGTACTCGGCACTCTCGTTGTTGTGGGCAAAGATGACGACGCACCCGGCGAGCGCAAACGCACACCCGACCATGTGCAGCGCGTGGTACCGCTTCCGGAGCACAAAGTAGCTCAGGAGCGTCACGAACGGCACTGTCATGTGCAGAATGAGCCCGAGGACGGCAAAATTAACGACACCGCGGAACGCGAGGACGCAAAAGTAGTTGGCTTCGACGTCCACGAAGCCAAGGAGCCACCAGTACCACCACGGCAAGTGCACAGACGGTCGGCGCTGCGCATAAAAGTACGAGGCAAAGACAAGACCAAGACCGACGTAGAGGAAGAGCGTCTGGAAGGTTGGCGCGCTTGCGTTGTTGCGCGAGAGGTACTGAGAGAAGACGCCAGTGGCCGTGAGGCATACCGAGATGCCTTGGCCGAACGCCAGGTTGACGCCCTGGCGCTTCAAGTCCGTCTTGGTCACCATCCCTTGGCAAAACGCGGAATGCAATGGCCGATGCCGAGTGGGATCGGCGAGGATCTGTTTTTTCGAACGGCCGCGGCTTCGATATTTTCCAGATAAATTTTCCTCTTCGACATTGGTGGCATTGAACTTTTTCAAGAACGTATCAAGCACAGAACAAATGAGCAAACGAACTCCTGGGTTTAAACCGAGAAACCTTCCACAAACGACCTTCCGTTGCATCGACATGATACCTCGTTGCCAACAGACTCAAGCTTTCCGCCGTCGCTCACCAGTTATGGTAGTGTGGTTACTCTTGCGTGATAAAGTGCATGTCCAACTGAAACAATAAGCACGAGCGTGTCTTTATGATCTGGGTGCCAGCACTGAGCCCTGTTGCATCGAATATCGCGACGACTTCTTCGTGTCGCGCGATATCTCGTGTCTTCTAATAGCACCAGTCGCCTCCACAGGAGTAAATTTCTAGTGCAGCTCAGCACCGACGCCTCGCAATTTGGGACGCAGTGACGTGGCGTCACGCTGTAGCAGCAGACTGCATGTGCTGCCACGTCATTGATTTGGACATAGGGAACATTGGTGGATACTGGAGATTTCCTCACCCTTGTGTACTCTTACGTATGTTCCTTCCGGAACTTGTCGTCCTTGATCTTGTTGAGCGTGGCCGAGATGGACGATTTCGTGTATTGGACCTCGGTAATGCGGCTTGTGACTTGGTCGTGGTCCGCCACAATGCTCGCGCTCTCGAGTGCGATCTGCGTGTGTGGCTGAGCCAAGACAAAGACCAAGTCATCCTTTCGCAAGATCACGTCTCGTTTGGGCACTGTGTACACGTACGGCAGCGATGACGCGCTGTCCGTGTCACGGTACAGACCAATCGCGACGACGCTCTCGAACGCCAGGAGATAGCCAAAGAGGTCCCCAAACGTCTTGCCCGCAAAGGTGGATGGTAGGGAGATCTGGTTGAGCGAGCTGGAAACGACGATGTGCCCGTCGTCGTCTCCGACGTAGCGCTGGTCCATGCAGAGCAGCTCCTGCGTGAAACGGATGAGCTCGGGTGTGAAGAAGCTTTGGCAGAGCAAGCTGTCAAAGACGTCGGTCGAAACACCGTAACCGGCCGCGTAGAAAGCCAGTATCGCGTGGTGCGAGGACCCAAACGCAGGCCCCTTGTGCTTGCGCCGGATCGTCTGCAAGTTGCGTTGACGCTCGGCGCGCACCTTGGAGTGCTCTTGCAGTCTACACACTGCTGCTCAGACACCATTCGAGGCCTCCTGCATAGTACGATAGCACAACGCTGCTGCAGCGCTCCATGAGCGACGCCGGTCGACGGTGGGCAGAGTCTTTGATGAGGGTGTATGGACCCACGGACGGCCGCCGTGGCGCATTTGCCGTCGCTCGCAGTCGCTTCCCAAGTGTCGAGTCCATCACTTTCATCGTGCTAGAGAGTCTCGTCCGTGAAGAAAAACCAATCCCAGCCTACCTTGCGGCGACCATTTCGACAAGAACGGTGAAGTCCGCGCGCATGATGGCACCGTAGTTCTCGACAATTTTTTGCACCGTGAGGTACCGAAAGATCACGCGGCTGTCAAGGCTTTCGCCGTCCATGACACGCTGACCGGCCTTCTCTGCGAGCAGAACGCAGCATTTTGCCTAGTTTGCGTCACGTCTCAATTCCCTGGACGATCCAACCTTGGTGATGCCAGCCTCAAAAAACGACTCCTTCGAGTCGTCGGCGGCGTGGAGTAAGTAGACGCCTTCGTAGTGCCGTGCGACGCGGAATGCGTCCACGATGCCTTGCTCCGACGTCGACATGAAGACGATCGGGTGGTAGTACTTGGAGCCAACCGTATAGTGGGCAAGCCGCAGTGGCTTGATGAACGTCTCGATCGGGACCTGCACCAAGTCGGAGACCACGAGAATATGGTTGCGGATCTGCATGTTGTCGTCCAACGGGTTTTCAGACCCAATCGGGCCAATGCACACGTCCTCTAGAGACCGCTGGACGGGCTTCCGCGTCGAAACGAGTCGCGCATTCGCCTGGAGAAGCTCGTGCGGCGTCTTGTGGGGCGTCTTGTGCTTGGTCGAGGTCGTTTGAAGCTTGCGGTCGATCGAGTGGCCTTTGGCAACCCACGCTTCGTAGCATTCGCAGCGACTCACTAGCTCCGCGACGTTCTTGCTTTCGCAGAGCACATACAGCGTCATGTGACGCGTCAGAATGTAGTGGCTGCCAGGGTTGACATAGGTGTTTTGGATGGGCGATGTGGACGGTTGTTTTCCGGACGGCGTCACCACTGATGGTCGCAGTGGTTTTAGAATCTCTTCTTTCAGCAGCTCCGACCCGAGGTCCGCGATCGCATGTAGAAGCGACGCCGGTGCAGGACTTAGATACGTTGCAACCGCTGGCTGGAATGACGATGTCTCTGGCAAAACGTCCTCGTGGACGCCGACAAGGACCACTTCGCCGTCAAAGATGTCGTAAATAACGTCAGCAGCTTTGGTGAAGCTGAGGTTGACGAGGTACTCGGGAACGGCCGTCGTATAGATCTCGAGGGACGTGCCAAGGAGGTATTCGCGCCGCCACTCGACCGTCGAGTGACCCTCGGGCAAGATGGCGGACCGAAAGAGGTTGCAGACCAGCGTCGAGAGACCAGGACAGAGACAACTCTTGGCCAAGAGACTGAGTTTGTGCTGGTCGATGCACAAAATGTGGTGCAACTCGTTCTACACGGCTTCCTTCGACGCCGTCCTTTGGCATAACTGCCACGTACGTGGGTGGTAAAGTCGGCGTAGGACGGGCTAATGATTTGAATAAACGTTTGCAAAGCTACCCATAGTCGATAGCCATTTCATGCACTCGAAGGTCGACGACGTACCAGGGCTGCAGTTTTCGAGCACGAGAGACCGAAGCACCGCGTTGGCGTCCTCGGAGACGGGATCGTGAGAGTTTTTGTCGGTCAAGATGAAGGCCGCCTGCGCCTTGTCCACCGCGACGCGATGAAGGTCCTCTTCACTCAAGATGGAGCCTTTGACGTAAAACACCTTGCCCTAGTAACATGTGTTGCCTGACGAACGTGGGCAAAGCCGTACCATAAAAAGCGGGTGGATGAGAATGGCGCGAACGGCTTCGCTTGGCTCGTGTGGCGCCATGACGACGCATGGAATGCGGTTGACAGACGCTTCGCCCGTTGCGCTGCTCACGATGCGGTCGGGATGGTAAAACTCGGTGAAAAACTCGGTGAGAACAGTCGCATTGGCCGTGTGTCCGAGAACGAGCACGTGCGGGTTGTTGAGCTCTGGAATATACGTCTTCCGGAACGGCGACTGCATCGCGAGCAGCGAGACGAGGTTGTTGACCTCTTGGGGCACCAGGATCAGCGAGCACACAATGACGCTGCACGCCACGAGTTTGCCGTACGTCGTGTGCGGCCTACGACACCATCGTCGTGGGGTTGACGTATTCAAGCAGCGTACGCAATGTCGCCGTAGCCGACGGTCGAAATGGTGACAAGGATAAAGTAGAACGCGTCGCCGAGCGAGAGCTGCTCGTCGTTGATGTCTCGCGCGTAGTTTTCGACGGTTTGAAACAAACACGCTGAAATAAAGAGGATGCTCGTCACGAGGAGACCCAAGCCCGCGAGCTGCTTCTGCACCGCTACACAGCAACGCTAAAGAGCGGGCCCCGTCAATGTCGTACCAGAGATTCGGTGGTGGGAGCTCGTCCGGGACAACTGGATCGCTTTCATGACGCGCAGCACGCGCACAAACCGGAAAAACGCGAACGTCGGCTGCGCGTGGGTGCGTGGCGCTGACGACGGCGTGCTGGCGGTCGTCGTAAAGTCGTAGAGCGACGGAATGATTGCAAGCACGTCGATGATGGCATTGAACGTGAACGGGAAGAGGATGCTACGTGCCGAGCTAAGATCTGATGGAAACGACGAGGTCCCTACCGGTTCTCGGCACAGTAGAAGCGCATGAGGTAGTCGGCAGCAAACACAGTGATGAACGTCATGTCGAGCGCTGACAACCGGACCTCGCCGTTGTAGCTCTGTACGATGTAGAGCCCGCACGCAACAAGCGACGTCATTGTCTGGAAGAGATCCCACGCTTGTCCGACGCTCGAGTTTTCGAGCTTGATGCGCACGCGCGTCCGGAGGCTAAAGCCCTTGGGAATACCGTGGAAAAAATCCCAGTGGCCATTTCTGCAACAATGCAAGCTCGACCGCTCCGTTGTCCGCTGCCGCTCGCTCCGGAAGCTCCGCTGCATCGTCCGCGACGGCCGGCGGTCCACTGTTGCCATCGACATTCGTGACTCTTCGTCGTCGCACTTGAACGAGCACTATACTTTATCCGTTATTGCTGGCGGTCGAAACGGACTAGGTGCGTATCTTTGGCATGGCGTCGACGTGGCGCAAGGTGCTGCGGCAGACGTCGGTGCTCTTGTCGCCGACGCGGCCGTCGCTGCGGCAAATCCACGGTGCGCACAAACCGCCACTCGGCCACGCGTCTACGTAATGCTAGAGCCCTTGCCCAAAATCCCAGTTCGTGTCAGCTGGCTGCTCATCGAGCTCATCACATACGTCGACACGCATTGTACCATCAATGAGACGTTGTACCGCGAGCAAGGCCGGAGCACCGATGCATCGGAGCTCTTGGAGCTCGTCCAGCACCACGCGTCGAACACGAGCGCGCCCATCTCGGAGCGCCTGTCCGCCTTCTCTTCTGCCGTGCTCACGACCGTGATCGTCCAGGTTGCTCTTATGAGTAGGATTCCACTCAACGTTGTGCTAGATTCTGCACACATACGAACCTTTGCTATCGTACACCGTCTCCCAAGAGCTCCTGGAGCGTGGACGTACTAGTACGATCGAAGCCATTGCCACGGCCTTGCCAAAGGTCCGCTCCACAAGCCGCCAAGTGCTCCGCGTCCTGCTTGGCCACCTCGCACATGTAATGGCCTCTGAGTGCCTGCATTCTTTGAGCACTCTGTGCACAGGTAGCGTCATGTCTCGATGTGCGCAAGCCAGTGAAGCACTTGAGTCGTCTCGTGGGCCTGCACGTCGTCCGGCCTTCCGAGGACCCCGTGTCGCTCAACCAACGTACGACGACGCACTGGACCACGGTTGCTATCACGTATGTACGCCTAGGCGACGCAGTCAAGGCGCGCATTGTGCTCTCGAACGCGCTCATTGCAGGTGCAGCGAGCTGGCCGTACGACTGCCAAGCATCCATGCCCACAGCCAAAGAGCTTCTCTTTCTGCTCAAGCTGCAGTGGCCAGAGGACGCGATCGCATCGGAAGACCACTTGCTCGTATCTCTTGGGTTTTGTGCGACAGCTCATCCCCGAGGCGTAGCGCTGTCTGAACAAGTACGGCGCCGTCGAGTCCATCGAGTGCGACCTCGGAAGCTTCAAGTACAGTCGTGCTCTTGTCTGGCGCGCGCTAATCGACGCGTTTATGTAGAGCCAAAGTGTGTTTGCGTCTTCGGTCGTCGAAGCCTCTGAATCGGACAGTACTCAAGCTCCACGCAAAAGCGCGCATCTACGTCGTCTACGCCGCCTTGCAGCACGAGGGCGACGCATCACCCGAACTCCGCTTGTCGCAAGGCATCACAGTGCCGACTGTTAGCTTCAAGATGGACTCGACGCCAAACGATTGCGCACCAGAACCCGTTTTGACCAGCAATGTGCCACTGGTGGCGATGGTTGACTGCAGTAGCATGGCTGTTGTTGCCACGAAGGACGCTACTGCCAACACTACGCCAATAGCACACAGTTCCGCCCACGTCGACACAGTCGCTGTCCAACCGGACGACAGTAGCAGCCAGTGCGACCCTATTGCAAGTACGGTAGACGGTAGCAGCCAAACAACTTCGGAGAAGGACAACGGCCCTGATGAACTGCAACTCGCGACCAAATATGCGCACATGCAACACCAGTTAGGCCGCCTACGTGACATTCTGGCGGCCGCAACGGCTACCAGATCGCAAGACCGGCGTTCCGAGCCGCTAGTTTCTGCCTTGGAACAGCTTCAGCAGGAGACCTTGCGCCTTCTTGACGACATTCTCGCAGATGCACCGTCCAACGCGTTCGAGACACACAAGCTACATGAAAGTCATGTTCACGCTATGGTGCGACATCGTGGACTCCTTCGTAGCCCACTGCTCCTTGATAGACCAAGGTCTTGGAAGCCGAGGTGCGCGCGTCACAGGAGTTGCTGCGCCTCCACAAGGCGCAATACGATGCCCAGGCCAAACACGTAAAGTAACTTGGTGCACGTGTGCATTTGAGATGACTTGTAGTGGGAAGTCGAGCTGACGACAGCCAAGTTGCTCCGTCTCGAAGCAGAGAAGCTCAATACGGACCTGCGGCAAGAGCTTCATTCGACGCGCAGTGAGCTTGCTTGCCACCTAGCGATGCTCTCGCACCTTCGACGGTTCCCGACTCTTGACATTCGTTCACCGCGCGTCATCGTCGAGTAGGGACAGTGCGACACTGCACGAGCGTGCGGTCGTGGCCGAGGCGCAGACTGAGACCTTGACCCGCGAGAAATCAGAGTTGGAGGCCCAAGTGCTTTCCTTGAAGGACGTGGCGGCCAAAGCGCAGATCCGTGTCGAGTCATACAAGCACCAAGGTGCTTGACGGAAACCAAGAGCATGTCACCAAGACCTTGTGCGTAGTAAGCAACCAAGAGGACGAACCAACAGACGTCAAGCCACCAGCGCGATCCACGGACGCACTAGCGAACGTAAAGGGAGAGATGAGCCGACAGCTGCAGCGCCAAATTGACACGGCACGGTACTATCGCTAAAATCACTGAAAACGAGGCATTAAAGCGGCGTAGGGCGGCGATTGCGGCCATGGCAGCAAAGGACCCCGCGACGCAACACTTGTCGCACCAAGAAGAAACCTTGTCGATGCTGCTGGGCCAGCTGGAGCAAACCCAGGTGGCACAAGAAGCTGGTGCGGATGCGGCGCTCTCGGGCGCACGGCGCAAGCTTCAGCAGCTCTACACGCCGCCGGTTGATCTTGGCGAGGACCGCGTCGACGCGTGGACTTTGGAGTTGCGACGAACTCTGGCGACTGCCCAGCGCGGTGTTGGACGACCCGCCTCGAACGCTGACTCGCTGAACGCAGCCAAAGAGTCCCTCCGACGCTTCCAGGCGACGCTCCACCGCGTAGGTCCATGAGACTACACTATGAAGAATCTAAACCACTTGCACACTTTCAACGGCTTTTCGTTTGCGGTTATGATTCGCAGCAGTATGCAATAGAGTTGCAGCCACGCGAGCAATGTCCGACCGCTTCAGAGGTACGAGGGGCGTTTGGTTTTGAGCGGCCGAAAGCAGTCGTCGGGCACGGCAGCGGCGTCCGTTGCCACGGTAAAGCTGCGGGTCGAGACGCCGACGAAGGCTTTTTTCCCCGAGTTGTACCGGAAAAACTGAATCACATTGGAGGCGTCGAGCGTGCTGGGGCCAGACCCGAGGACTCTGCTCACGACACCCGACGCAGGGTCGAGCACGTAAAGACCGCGGTACGTCATTTTGCGGCTATCGAGGGCCGAGCCTTTCAGCGCAACGACAAAGTTTTCGCTCGGATGTGTCGCGAGCACGCCCAACACCTTGGTCCGCTCCTTCTCACATGCGACGCCTGCCAAGAGCGTGTATTCGATGGCGTTCTGGATGAGCTGGCGGTTGGATGGCTTGGAGGCTGCGACCTTGGGGTCATCAAGCGGTGCACGCGCCTGGATCTGCAGTCGCCGCGTTTCGAGCTGCCGAAGCCGCTGCGCCTTGATCTTTTCTGCCCGTAGCTCAGCGAGACGTTGTGATCGGTCGAGCGTCGGCGGTGCCTCGACGCCCACAAAATGCAAGTCCACGGACGTTGGCTGACGCGCGGTCTCTCGTATCGGGGTGAGGAATGGCGAGATCGCACGTGGCTGGATCGTCGTTGATGACGGTGGATTCGTATCTGCAAGGGGCTCTATTGAGTGCTCGAGTGCTGCTTCAAGCGCTGTTGGCGATATCGTTTCCATTGTCGTATCTTCTCGAGCGGAGACTGAGTGCGGCACAAATTGAGCCATTCCTTCGTCGGTCGCGACTGTCAACTCTTCCGACAAAGTCAGTGCAGAACTACATTGCGGTGGTGGCGGGCTCTTTGGCGGAGAAGGTGGCGGCGAATCAGCTGCGAGAGGGGGTGGACAACGTCGGCGTGGGGGCACCGCAGGTGGCGTCCGAGGCTCTGACACCCCTGCCCGATGTTGTGCACTGGTCCAAGCTAGGTTGGATGCGATTTCGTTTCGTACTGGCGATTGTTGACACAGGCTTGACGCATTTGCCAGCTCGGCGTTGTTTGGCTGCAATAGTGCAACCTTGGCTTCGTCTTGCAGCGCGAGATGAGTCGCAAGGTCCTCGGTTCGATCCACACCAAGCCACGGTGTTTCCCGTCGACTTTGGACCGACTGGCGAAGCGCGCGGACATCTTGGAACGTCATTTTCTTGGCCGACGTCGTCGTTCGAACCGCGTCGACGGGCGCAAAGGAAAACAGACTGGGCTGATCACAAGACGCGCCTGCGTGTTTCCTGACGCTCTTCGACGCGTCGTGTGCTGTCAACGAAGGTGACGCCGCAGCTCCCAACATACCACACGCCCCGTGTGTGAGCGACGGACTCGAGCTTTGGTCGGACGTTCCGAGTGGTGATAGCTGTGACGTTCTAGTCGGTGTTTCGGGCAACGCCCCGAGCCGCATCTCGACGCTTGGAGCGACAAACAAGGGAAGGAGTGGCACTGGCTCAAAGCGGCCGACTTCCACTTGCCTAACTTGGTGCCGTGCCTCCATGACGAAATGTGAACCTTCCAATGGCACCGGCGTGTCCATTGATCGCAGTACGTTTGGCGGCGTTGATGGCGGCGTTGATGGTGGCGATGATGGCGGCGTTGTTAGCGGCGTTGTTGGAGGTGTTTCTGGGGTCGTCAACGGTGCGGTGGCGCTAGGTACTGCGTCGTTCAGGCCCGGATCCGGCTCGGTCCCTCGACTTGTGGGCGACTCTGCAACATCATTCTCCGCAAACAAACTTGCTTTTGCTCGAGGTGCGTCGCGTGGGTGTTGAGGTAAACCACTTTTGTGCGACGAGATTTGATCGGCTGCGGCAGGTAGGCTCGCTGAGCTCTGTCGACGCCGGTCCAATACGCCCGTCGTATTGGTAGCGAGCGCTGCTGCTTGCAGCTCCAGAAGCGCCCACGCCGTCTAAATGGTTTCTCACACAAAGCGGCGACAGATGCCGGGTCGTACCGCTCCGAGTTTTGCCTTGTAGTTGGGCAGTGGATACACGCTCGAGCTTGCAGCTTTGAACGGTGAGAGGCTTTGCACTGGCGCTACGTCCACGCGTGGATCCCGACGCTCGTCCCATTCGAGGTGGTATGTTGCTACACCGTCACTTCTCTCGGACTCTCTGAAAGTTGTCGGTGACGTGCTGTCACATACTGTCCCAATCGACGCCGACTTGTCTGGCCCGGCGCTTCTGTCGATGCTGCTGCCGATGACGTCATCTTGGTTGGGCACGACGCGCCGCTGTGGTGATGGAAAAGGGCTTGGCATCAGTGGTGCATCGGGCAGTGCCAGTGCAGAAGGCAAGAGATTCTCGACGCTCGTGCGCTCATTGTCCGTGCGCATTTGGATGTGTGTTCCAAGCGCCTCTTGAGGATGACCATCGCTCCGAGATAGCGACGCTCGATGCCCCGGCGAGGTTGGACTGCAGTTCAACTTGGCGGAGGGCGAGGCCTGGCGCGGGGTAAAGCTCAAAGCTTTCTCTACGGTGAGCTCGGTCTCGATGGTTCCTGACGTGGTCTCCAACTGCGTCGGGCAAGGCGACGCCAGACGCGTCAAATCAATGGAGGGGCTCTCGACAGGGCCCGTGTGTGATATCGTTGTCGCTGACGATTTCAGCGTCGAGTCGGTTTGGTTGCTCGTCGCCACGACGAGACGCAGCGTGCATGGCTCGTCGGAAAGGACGTCCTCCGTCATCTTGACGACGACCTCGGACAGCGTCTTGAGCACTTTGACTTTGGCCGGGCACACGTACAAGAGAAACTTATCGTGGGAATGCAGCCAGAGCACCATGGTTTTGGCGCGAAACACCAAGTGGAGGCACGCAGGTCGACCGTCCAGCGTCTCGTGGAGAGACTCGATCGCGCCTTCGAGCTCAAAGACGCCGCGCAGGGTGGACGGCGGCCTCGCGACGGCAATCGTCGGTGGCGGTGGCATGCCGGCGCGGTACTCGAGGCCGCAGTGGTGGGCGTGAACGACCCACGGGCTTAGCGTCTCCTTCTTGAGATGCGACGACGACAGTGCGTCGAGGGACAGCAGCTGCGCAGCAAACGCATAGCCGGCGTGCTCTTGCGCCGCCATCGACAGCTTCTTGGCCATGCTGAAACGGACGAACTTAGCCGCTCCAAGAGCGCCAATCTGCCAATGGCTCTGGACGGCCTCATGTGCATGAAAGCTATTTCAAATTTTGCACCTCGATGGTAGCAGTACAATTTGGACTGGACGGGTTTGAGCCACCAGAACGTGCAGAGGTTGTGGACGCACAATCCTCGCATGACCAGCATGAACAGCCTCCCTGTGCATAAACCCACGACGCGTCGTCGTTCGAGCTGCAGCATGAGCGAAGCGTACTCTCAGAGGCTACACGCACGAGAGAGCTTCAAGGTCGGTGAATAGGTTAATCACATTTAAACCATTTAAACCTGCCAGTCAACCCAGCCCACTGCAGCGCCTCGCGACTAGAAGCAAGGCAGGAGACGACATCAACTCTGAAATATGATATTGCTCGACGATAGCATCGGATTCTGGAGGGCATTTGTTGCAATCGACGCATGCGCCCGTTCCGTTGCTGCGACGAAAGCCTGGGGCCGCTCGTTGACGTCGCGTCCCGCCTTCAGCTGCGCCAAGCCGTGCTCGTCGCCGACAGCAGCAGCGCCGAGGCGCTGCAGTGGGCGGGCGGCTTGCCGTTCGTCCTCCAGAACCTCCAAATCGCCTCTGTTGTGGCGCTCGAAGACGTCAAGCGGTCGCCAGCCGCTACCTTGAACCCGTTCCAGCTCGTGCGCCCGCCAAGCGTCGCTGTGTTAACGTGCTCGGCCTTGGGCGACGTTGAGGCGACGCTGCGCGCGATGCTGCCGCACGTGACGCAGCTCGTCGTCCTGTCGACAATCCCCGAGACGGCCCATGGCCCGGCCTTCTCGTTTGAGGCCTTCCGCGCATCGCTCCTGCCTGCACCCGCCAAGGTCTATGTCGAGTACGTTCCTCTCATGTACGCACCGCTCAGCGAAAAAGATGGCGCCGACCCGAGCGTATTTGTGCTCACGCACCCCACGTGCGCGGCGGCGTTCCCGCTCATGCGCACGCAGTTGCCGGCGACACCCGCGACGCACGTCAACGAGATTGCCCCGGCCGACATCCCTGAAGCGAGTCGCAGAGCTTTCAAGCTCCTCGCGCAGGTCCTCGCCGGTATCCTCCAGCAATGGCGCTTCCAGGCGTGTCTCGATTTACGAAATGCTTGCAACTCATGGCCGGAGCATAGGTCAAGGACCATATTTTCGCTCTGGGTGGAACGTCGCTCAAGGTTGGTCACACTCTGGTACGCAAGGTCGTTTGCTGGTCCGTGGACTTGGACGGTTGACGTAGTTGCATACGCTGCACTTGATGCAAGGCGAGTGCACACCAGGAGACCTCAAGCTGCTGCAGCCGGCCAACTTGATTCTGATCGACCGGTACGTCGACGCCACACGTTGGCCACGACTGACATGCGATGCACAGCACACTGGACCTTGCAACGCCGTCGTCGCATCAATTTTCTCTTCTCGATCGCATTCTGCAACAGCTGCCCAAGGCGTCTACGCCGCCCGCCGCGGTCCGACGGCGGTTCTTCGCCATAGTGTCGCTCATGTTATTTGTGTAGGAGCACATCACGCAGGTCGCGCCACTGGATGCAGCGGCCGAGCACGCCAAGAACCGTCTGTCGGTACCCGCATCGGTGCGTCATCTGTGTAAGATGGACGCCGCTGTACACTGCGTCTAGTGGAGTGGCGGCGTCAGTGTTTGCCACGGCCAAGACCCCGTAGCAGCGGCCACCGTGCGCAACCTTTTGAGCCACGGACCCGTGAACGCGCTTCGAGAACTCTCGACGAGCCTGCGCGCTGTCGCTATGGACCTTATCAAGTCCAAGGCGACACCGACGCCCGAGAAAACGCCCAAGGACCAGCCTCTCCGCGGCCGCGACGTCGTCCAGCGATGGCTTGCGTGCATCGATGGCGCGTACGACCCCAAGGTGACGTGGCAGCACAAGAAGCTGCTGCAGCTAGGCCTCGCGGTGCTCGAGACAATGGGCCGAATGGAAACCACGCAAGCTCTGTGGTCGCACGTGGCCAACATTGAGAAGCGGTACGCGCAGAGCCGCTTCCAGGGTGCGGCCGAGTGGATCCTTCCCGAGGTTGCCGACCTCGTCAACCATATCCTTTTCCCATGCGTCTCCATATTCAAAACATTGATGCGAGCCAAACAGAGATTCTTACATCGTCGTGGGGTCGATACGGCAAGGTATGGTGCCCGACGAGCCGCTGCTATCGCTCGATGCGGTTTTGCAGCTCTTTGTCTACGCCTTTGCGATCGCTGGCAACCACGAAATGGAAGACTACACGCGTGGCATGGTGCGGCAAGCGCTTCAGAAAGCGATCCTGGCCCACGTACACGGCATCTCCATGAGGCACACCTCGAACCTTGAGCTCTAGGACGGGTCCAGTGACCTCTTGCCGCAAGACTTATGCCAACTCTTGATGACGTGCGGCAGCGTCAGCAGTAAGAACCAAGAACCACTTCCCACCGAGGCGACCGAAGAAGACGACGAGTGGGGCTGGGACGACGACGCGGCCAAGGCCCCACCGTCACTACCAACCACAGCATCGCACGCCCCCGCGACGGTGGCCGCAGTCGAAGCGTACGTGGCGCATCTCTTGCCCGTGCTCGAGGTCTGATCGGCGCGTCTGCTTTGGCTCGTCTTAACATGATAGTAGGAGTGTGGACAACTGTACCATGAAGTGGCTCCGGCGCTTGCCAGTGATTTTGCCCTGGGGCTGCTGCCGCAAGTGGTGTCGCAGCTCGTGGACCCATCGTGCCCGACGATCAAGGACCTCCAGCACGTACGACACGGTATAGAAACGCCTTGGCGCCAACCGCCGTGTAGGTGACAGACGCCTCGGAGCAACTCGCACGCGCCGGCATTGACCTGCTCAAGTCGGGTCTCAGGTTCGCGTGTCGAGTGTCGACATTTCAGCTGATCCTATGTGCTAGTGTGTTTGGCTTGAGTGGCCAAGGTATCAAAGGCGCGCCGGTGGTTGTACCCCACCTCTCGACACCGGGCGCGGTCTGCGTCGTCTTTGTCATCGGCGGCATCTCGGCCCACGAAGTCCGCACCATCGCAGTATCAAGTTGATTTTAATCTATTGGTGCTGTAGGTGCAGGCAATCGCAGACGTGATGAAGGGCCGGACGGACGTGCAGCTCATTTTGGGCAGCACGACGCTATCTACGCCGACGACGTTGTTGCGTCACCTCGTCGCGTAGGCGCGTTCGTCGTACATGCACCGGAAACAGCGTCGAGTTTGTGCTCGCAGATCTAGAGATCAACAATCCTCTGTCGCTTCCATTCTCAAGATGCGATTAACTCTATCATCTACTTGCTGCCGTGCATCCAGCGATAGATGACTTCGGCCATGGCGTTGGAGCCGCGGGCGTCCGTCATGAAGGCGTGCGGGAGGTCGACGGTGGTCGCGACGACCTCGGGGTATGTCTGCGTCAAGTGCGTCGCATGCGCCGTCGGGACCCAGTTGTCGACCTCGGAGAAGACGAGGCGCACCTTGTCTTGGTACGCGCCCATGAGCTCGTGATCAATATCCTTGAGCTCGGCCATCTCGTGGCGCGCCATGTTGAGGATGTTGCGGATGACGTGGTGGTTGAGCAGCGAGTGGGCGGCCGACTGCAACACGGTGTTTTGCCCGACGAAGAAGGGCAAGGCCGCCTTGACAAGCGACGACGGAAGCCACTCAAAGGGCCACACGAGCAGCGAGATGGGGTAGAAGAGGCGAAAGAAGGGCCCGAGGCGCTGGCCACTCGCCGACTGCGCAATGTGCATCACCGCCGGCTGCAGCAAGACCACCTTGGAGACGCGATGGGGGCAGTGCGAGAACATGCCAAGCGCAATGTGCGCGCCGATCGAGTGGCCGACGAGGACGAGCTCGAGGAGCGGATTCGCCTTGAGCCGCGCGTCGATGTACGCGATCTTGTCGGCGATCTGCGTCGAGAGGTCAAAGGTCCCGTCCCGGTGCAGCCACGGCATCGAGTGGCCCGTATGCGAGAGGCCGACGACCTCGAACGAGCCATGTCCGAGGGCGTGCAGGTGGCGCATCATGGGCTCGTAGAAGCCGGGTACACCGGGGTTGCCGGGCACGATAAGCACGAGTGTGTTTGTCGGCGCTACCGCGGGCACGACGATCGTGTGCATAAGCCGGTCGTTGGCCAGCGACACGATGCGGTCGCCCGCGACGGTTGTAAGCGGCCGCGCCTGGTAGAGCCACTTGCGCAGGAGCAGCGCCATCGAGGTGAGGGCAACGACGAGCCCGACTGCGAAGGAAGGACCGACGTCGACCGACGCCAATGCTTCCAGGCCAAACATCTTCGTAATCGCCAATGCCAAGGTGGCAGCTGGTCATGCCCCGGTGTACCAGAAGGAAATCATCGCAAAACCAGGTATGACAACAGACTACGTGTCGGACACAGCAGACCTCAAACCCCGTAACGAAGAATGCGTTCTATTGTTTGCGCTTGAAGTACACCCCCCACGTTGCTTGACGTTGACAGGAGCGGATTCGTACTTGCAGCGTTTTGGCGGGCGCTGTACCCCGGTGTACACTTTGAATTTGAGTGGCGATCTTCAGTGCGCGACCACGCGGGCATGCCTCTCTGTGCGTTCCTACGTTTACATATTAAGTTAAAAGATTAGAAATACCCCTGCTGAGCACCTACACGTACAGACTCACCAGTAGTGCATGAAGCAGTGGAGTACCTGGAGGCTTCAGCTCTAGATTATTCGACACGGGACTGAGGACGACTTTGAAGACTTGAATTAACAGCGAGAAATCCAGCGGTAGAGCGCCTTCTCAAGAGCGTACGTCACACTGCCGACAGCACTCTTTTGTTGGCCGCGTGTTTCAACCATGAAGACGACAGCCGCGAGCTACGCAAGAGCAACCGGCGCACATGGTTCCGTCCGCCCTCGTCTGCAGCACACATTGGTCGCGTCCAACTAGAGCAGAGGCTGCGCAGACACTTGACCTTGGTGGCATCGGTGTTCTGTCCATTCGTCCTACACAATGGCGCGAGTCTCGGCGCCTCTCCAAGATCGCCATCCGTCATAATCCGATTACAGCTCTCGCTGCGTCGTTTCCAAGGAATACCTCGTCCCACTGGAATTTTTGCCGCAAAAACACCAAGTGGGGGCATGGCGCAGGTGGACGACGCCGAGCTGCGTCCGGGCCTCGCTCTCTACCGCCCACTGCCGACGCTGCTGCGCCTCGATGTCCTTCCATTCGGTATGCTCTACGCCACGTTTAGCGCGTGCGCGGCGTCAGCGCAACGCGGCCATGGCTTTGCCGTCGGTCTCGCGCTCGTGGCCTGTATGCACGCGCTCGCGTTCTTTGCGAGCGAGTGGAGCCTCCGCGTCAAGTGCTTCGTGGCGTACTCGCGCATCTCCATTGCTGGCCTCTCGCTCTACGACGACGTGGTCGTCAAGGTCAAGCCGACGTCGCCGTCGCTGCCGGTGGAGCTGTGTCCGATTCAACGCGAGGCGCCATCGCCCAAGCTGCAGGTGCAAAAGGTACGCCCATCTTCATTCTCTTGCAGCGCGTCATGGCGCTTGCAGGCAACGATACCAGTCCCCACGCTCTGGTTCGCCTACCAAAAGCTGCGCTTCTGCCTCGACACGTCCTTGACTGCGCCAGTGTGCTTTCGTCGGCTCACGTACCCCATCGCCAACACATTAGCTGCGTACGCTGGCGCCAACGGGTACACGTCGCGCATTGCGCTCGAGGCTGCCGGCCTTCGCTGGCAAAAGAACGAGTTTGAGATCCCGATGCCCGCCTTCTGGACGCTCCTCAAGCAGCACCTCGTCGCGCCCTTCTTTGTCTTCCAGGTACGATCGTGCTCTCAGCATGAACATACTGACAGCGTGCGCGCTAGTTCTTTTGCATGTTGCTGTGGTGCATGGACGAGTACATGTACTACTCGCTGCTGACCATGGTGATGCTCGTGCTCTTCGAGTGCACAGTCGTCAAGCAGCGACAGCACAACCTCGAGCTGCTCTCGCTCATGCAGCGGCCGCCGACGCGCATGTACGCGTATCGAATGGTACAAAATTGTCCAACTATTCATTCCGTCAGCAAAACGTCACGTAGACCAAGTGGCAGAGCATCTCGTCGATAGACCTCGTCCCAGGCGACCTCGTGTCGGTTGGCCGGACGGCATCGCTGGCCGAGCCGGACGACACCGAGAACGGCCTTGTCGCGCCGTGCGACCTTCTCCTTCTCCGCGGCGCGTGCGTCGTGAACGAGGCCATGCTCTCGGGCGAGTCGATCCCACTGCGAAAGGATCACGTCGACCCGCTCGAGTCGAGTGCGCTGCTCATGGACGGACGGCACCGCAGGCATGTGCTCTTTGGCGGCACCAAGGTACTCGCCTCTGCACACGGCATATATTCACCAATTTGCAGATCCTCCAGCATACACCGTATGTCCAAGGCGAGAGCGACGCGCTTCCGGCGCCACCGGACCTCGGCTGCGTCGCGTACGTTCTTCGCACAGGCTTTGGGACGACGCAGGTGCTTGGACAATAGCGTGCGTGCGTAATGCTGTGCGGCGTAGGGCAACATGCTCCGAACGATACTGCTTGCGTCGCCGCACGTCTCGGCCAACAACGCCGAGTCGCTGTGCTTCATTTTGTTCTTGTTGTGCTTTGCGGTCGCTGCGTCGCTCTACGTCCTGCTCGAGGTACGTTTACTGGTGCGCCATTCGACACTCAAGACAGCTAGGGCGCGGGCGACCCGACGCGCAGCAGCTACAAGCTCTTCTTGCACTGTGTCATGATCATCACGTCGGTCGTACCGCCCGAGCTGCCCATGGAGCTCTCTCTCGCCGTCACCAACTCGCTCCTCTCGCTCTCTCGCATGGAGATTTTCTGCACCCAGCCGTTCAAAATTCCGATCGCCGGCAAGGTTGACGTCGTCTGCGTCGACAAGACTGGTACGCTCACGACCGACGCGCTTTCTCTCCGGGGCGTCGCGGGGCTCACCGCGTCGTCGCTGCTCCCGATCGCGGACCCGCGCACCCTCGTCTCTCCCGGGTCCCTGCCCATGGACGTCCAGATCGTCCTCGCGAGCTGCCACGCACTGGTACCATGCATGCGTTGGCGCGTGCTCATGGCGCGCCTCGTAGATGGTGCTCAACGGCGCTATCGCGGGCGACCCGCTGGAGAAGACGGTGCTATCGCACCTCCGCGACTGGACGCTGCACCAGCTCGACCGCGTCACCTCGCGCTATCCGTTCAGCGTCCGATCGCTTCGCATCGTCCATCGCTTTGGCTTCTCGTCCGAGCTGCGGCGCATGAGTGCACTCGTATAGCAGCCCTCTTCGATTGAAAAAGTAGAGCAAACGCGTAGGTGCTGGTCGACGACGGCAGCGCTGTCGGCCACGCGCGGGTCGTGTCCAAAGGCGCCCCCGAGGTCATGGAACCCCTCTTCGCCAACGTAGCTGTTCCCGATTGGCGCTCGTCTCACGGGACAGTAGGTGCCGTCGTACTACAAAGACGTGCACGAGCACTACGCTCGCAAAGGCGCGCGGGTGCTGGCACTCGGCTTCAAGCGCGTGCCGATCTCGGACTTGGCAAGGACGCGGCACCTCGCGCGCGACGCCACCGAGACCCACTTGACGTTTGCCGGGTTTCTCGTCCTCGACTGCCCGCTCAAGCGTACGTCCCGCAAGGTTGACGATGGTTCTCCTGACGCACGTAGCCGACTCGCGACGGGTCGTGCAAGACCTGCAGCTGGCCAACCACCGCGTCGTTATGGTCACTGGCGACAGCGCGCTCACCGCCTGCGACGTCGCGCGACAGGTTGTCTGAATTCACGGCACTTGAAAGAATGTCATGATGACGTCAGGTGCATCTGTTGCCGCACGCAGAGACACTCGTGCTGGAGCCGTCGCCGACCGGCCTTTCGTGGACCAGTGGGGCCGAGAAGCTCCCATTTTCCGACGCGGTACATTGTTTGCTCTAGTACACACTCAAGCTGCACCACTGCTAGACGCTGGCGACACTGGCTGAGACGCACAACTTCTGTGTGCTCGGAAGCGCCGTTGCAAGCCTCTCGCCGACGTCGCTGCAAGCGCTGGCACCGCTCACGCAAGTCTTTGCCCGCACTTCGCCCGACGAGAAGGCTGGCGTCCTCGCCGCCTTGAATGCGTGCGTCCTCAGCACGCCACGGGTCATGTCATTGTTGGTGCCGTAGGAGCCAAAGCGTCACGGCCATGTGCGGCGACGGCACGAATGACGTTGGCGCGCTCAAGATGGCGCACGTCGGCATCTCACTTGTGAACGGTCCGACGCACCGGCGTCACCACACGCGTGACGCGCCGCCGCTGGGGGACGCGTCGATCGCGTCGCCGTTCACGTCGCGGGGTGAGAGTTTGCATTGCGTCGTGGACGTCATTCGACAAGGTCGGTGCACGCTCGTGACGTCGCTGCAAATGTACAAGATCCTCGGCGTCAACTGCCTCGTCTCGGCGTACGTTCTTAGCGCCCTGTACGTCTACGGCGTCAAGCAGGGCGAGGCGCAGCTCACGTGCAGCGGGCTCTTGGTCGCGCTCTGCTTTCTCTTCCTCTCGTACGCCAAGCCCGCGACGACGCTTAGCCATGAGCGACCCGTGAGCCGCGTCTTTTGCGTGAGCGTCCTGAGCTCAATCTTGCTCCAGTTTGGCGTCCATCTCTGCAGCCTCGTGCTCGGCCTCTCGATCGCAGCGCCACTCGTCGAGTGGAACGACCCGCGCCTGCACGCGGACGCGAACTTCACGCCCAATGCGCTCAACACACTCATGTTCCTCCTCGCGACGTGCATGCAAGTGACGACGTTCGTCGCCAACTACAAGGGCCGCCCCTTCATGGAAAGCTTCCGCGAGCACAAGCTCCTCGCTCGCTGCGCGTATGCTTCGTATGCGTTTGTCCTCGTCACGCTCCTGGAGCTGTGGCCTGCGATGAACACGTGGCTCGAGCTCGTGCCGCTTGGATCGCACACGGTACATCGGCGTCGTAGCTGGCACGGCATCACCTGACAATGACTCTAGGTGCAAGCGCAGGTGCTGTGCCTCATGCTCTTTGATACGATCGCCGTCCTCGCCCTTGAGCGCACGGTGCAAGTGCTCACGACGGCCTACCCCGAGTGGATGACTTAATGCTATGCTTCTTGCTGCATCTTGGTATGGCTGCACTCATGGCATGAGCTAATGCATTACCTGCGACTGGCGATGGTGAAGCCGCTCGTCCTCTTCGTGGCGGGTGCAGCGGTAATGCTTGGCCGAACGCTGTTGGTCACTGCGTGACGCGCGCCGGGGTCGACACATCCATGGCGCCGAGGTCACCGTCCATGCTTGGGCGCGGTGAGGCGGCCTTGCGACCGAACCTCTCGGCTGCCTTGGCGCTTTGCAGCAACCCGTCGTGCATCCCATGGGCACGGGCCGTCCATCCTCCTTCTTCGACAACGTCACGCGATGGTATCCTGCCTCAATCTGCGATGCCATTGGGCATAATTGCAGTCCGTCACGGCGCGGATTGGCCGAAATTAAGGAACGCCCCGGCTGAAGCGTATTATATTAATAATATGGCCGCCCACAACAACAAGTATCAGTCAGCGGGGGCCATGGAGACGACGAAGCTGGCCGAGCTACCGGCGCTGGCCGACGCGCCGCCCTCGGAGCGCATGAAGCTCTTCCGGCAGAAGCTGCGCCTCTGCTGCGTCGTGTATGACTTCAGCGACCCGAGGAAACAAGTCCGCGAAAAGGACGCCAAGCGGCTCGCGCTCCTCGAGCTCGTCCAGCTCCTCTCCGATGGCAAGGTCGCGTGGAGCCCGCAGGTCGTCGAGGACCTCATGACTTGCGTCGAGGCCAACATCAACCGACCGCTCGGCGGCAAGCGCATTGTGAAGGCTGCGGGCAAGGACAAGATCGAAGGTACACGCGACGGCGTGGCGGCGTAATCTTGACACGCCCGCGGTAGGCGTCGACGAAGATGAGCCCGTGCTCGAAGAAGCATGGCCACACCTTCAGCTCGTGTACGAGCTGCTGTACCGCTTTGTGCTTGCCAAAGTCGACCCGAAGACCGCCAAGGACTACTTCTCGAAGCGCTTCATGCTGCAACTGCTCAACCTCTTCGACTCGGAGGACCCTCGCGAGCGCGACTACCTCAAGGTACACCACGAAGACAACGGCAAGTTGCTTGAACCAGCGTATAGACCATCCTGCACCGGATTTACGGCAACTTTATGGCGCTTCGGTCCTTCATCCGCCGGTCCATCAACAACGTCTTCTTCACATTCATCTACGAGACGGGCCATTTCAACGGGGTCGTCGAGCTCCTCCAGATCCTCGGCAGCATCATCAACGGCTTTGCACTGCCGCTCAAGACGGAGCACCAAAAGTTCCTGGAGAAGGCTCTGATTCCGCTCCACAAGGTTGGCATCTCGCGCTACATCAGTTGCTCATGGGGCGATGTAGGCGTCGAACGTTGGACAGTACCATCAGGAGCTTGCGTACTGTACCGCGCAGTTTGTCGAGAAGGACCCAACAACCGCGACGTCCATCATCCTGGGGCTCTTGCGGTTCTGGCCCGTCACGGCGAGCGCCAAGGAGGTACTGCGCCCTTATTCATGTTCGGCTGCTACAAGTCCCACTAGATTCTCTTCCTGAACGAGCTCGAAGAGATCATCGAGTTAATACAACCCGAACAGTTTGCCCAAGTCGGACCTTACCCACGGAACTTGACTCATGGTCGATGTGAATAGGTCATGCGGCCGCTCTTCCTTCAGATTGGTCGGTCCATCACGAGCCCGCACTTTCAGGTGTCGCAGCGCGCCTTGTATCTCTGGAACAACGAGTCGCTCGTGAACCTCGTCGCCGTGCACCGCGTGGAGATCCTGCCCATGATCTTTGGGTCTCTGTACCACAACTGCGACAACCACTGGCACACGTACGTCCATGTTTTGTCAGATATGGACTCCAACCCTGTTGTAGAACGGTGCAGAGCCTCACGTTCAACGTCCTCAAGCTCTTCATGGAGATGGACTCGCAGCTCTTTGACCAGTGCTCCGCGCAGCTCGTGGACCGTGAAAACAAGTACAGTCATCTCTCTGGAGCATCGTCGTGACGCCGGCGTAGGAAGCAGCAGGTGTGCGATGACCGGCTGCGTCGGTGGCAGCAGCTCGAACAGCGCGTGCAGCCCTTCCGCCAGCAAGTGCGCTAAACGCCCTCGACTTTTTTCTAGTGGCTTCTTCACTACTTCTTGCATTCTCAATCTCGGGTTCTTGTATTACGTCGACGCTTTCATCATAAAGTTGGGGTCTCGTCGGTACTTGGCTTCGAAGCGCTCGATCCAGCGGTCGAGAAGGTTCGTCGGGATGACCATGAGCGATCGGTCCGTGCTCGTTGAAAACGACGACATGAAGTTGAAGAGGTCCACCGCGATCTTGTGGGCAAAGGCCTTGCGCTCCGTGAGGCCGCTGGCTTCGATGCCGAGGTTCTTGACGTTGTCGACGCTACGCATGGCAGACATGAGCCCTACTGCATCGACCAGCAGCAGCAGCGTGATGGTACATACGGCTCGATGGAGACGCCCACTTGGATGATGGGCTGGTTGGCCACGTCCGGGTGCGTCGGCCACGACGTGCGGAAGATCGCGCTGGGCTTCTCGGCAAAGACGCTGCCGAGGAGCTGCCAGTTCTGCAGGTGTGGCACCGCAAAGTACAGTACCGCTACATCCATACGTCAGGAGAGAACAGCGAGGCGAGGCCGCGCACCAGCGTAGCCCGGCGGCACGGGCGAGTGCGGGAGGAGGAAGAACGTGATGTCGGTGACCTGCTCGGGGTATGGCACGTCGACGACAAACTGCGTCGGGCTGATCTCCCTACGCGCGCCGATCCACGTCAGCTCCGTATCCTTGTCCATATACAGCGTACGCAAAGTCCGTCACGACGGGCCGCCCCGCGATCACCATACCAAACTGCGCCATCGGGTCAATATGGATATGACCAACGTCCGGAGTCGGCCGGATACTCAGCCACAGCGTATCCGGATTCGAGAGAATTCTGGACTTGGCTTTGGCAAGTTGAAGTTGTGTTGTGGTGACAGAGTCAAGGGGCAATAGACAGTTTACTGACCCTAGCTTTAGTGTACAGGCTTGTGACATTAGGAATACTGCGGTGGGCGAGCTTCGACCATCATGAGAATGTCGTCCGACGTGTTGGACGACAGCATCGGCGACGGCCCGCTCTCAAGCAGCGTTTCTTGGAGCTGCGCGAACGACGGATGCTCCAGCGACCGGCGGTGGTGGTGCTTCCGAATGCACAGCACAGCGATGATGACAAGGCAGATACCAACGAGGACGATGCCCACGACTATGACGTAGGTCCACCACGCCCAGAAGAAGCAGGGCTTGGTGCCAGGCCAGCCGCCACTTACGAGGCCTCCGCTGCGCGTCGCCGGTGCGAGGCAGTCGCACCACGAGCTGTCGCCTTGTACTGTGATCAGCTTGCTCGAATTGGCCTTGTTGGCGCAGTTGTCGGCAACTGCAAAGCCCATGCGGGCGCCCGCTCGGTCGTGCACAGTGTAGAGTCCGTCCATAAAGACGTTGCCAAGCATCGAGCCCGAGCCTTCCGAGATGCCAAAGATGCGGCAGTTGGTTGTTGCAAAGCCGTTGGATGCCGCGAGGGGCCGCCAGTAGTATGTTGGCGGAATAGTCACGGTGATGTGCTCGTTCGTACTTGCCTCGAGCGCCAGCGAAATCGAGATTGGCGGCAAGTCCAGCAGCGGGGAAGTCAGGTCCGACGGGTCGCAGTAGCTCTCACAACATACGACGCTGTCGCTAAAGTAGCTCAGTGGAAAAGACGGGATCGCAGCGAGCGTCGCAGCGCGAATCTCGGCCACCAGCGCCGTATAGGCTTGCGTCGGCAAGACGAGGTTGCTCGTGCCCGAGTCCACAATGGCCTGCGACAACGCATCGTGAGATGGACAAGATCCTCGCGACTCGTACTTTGGGCGTGTTAAGCACGGTGCACGGGAGGTTGAGGGCGCGATTCCCAAAACCAAGGCCAGTCACGACCACGACATACCACTTTTTCTACGCAATCGTCTTTTGGTTTTGAAGGATATGCAATCCAGTACGAACAACAACGAGCGGCGAGTAATAGATAGGACCGCGGTAGAGCTGTATATTGGACGCTTGGACGCCGCCGAGCACTATCGAGTCCCGTTGCGACACTTTTCGATTGGTGATGACGCTGTACCGAGTTGACCCGCCGTCGCGATCGGCAGATACCCGTGGACGTGCGGCTGCAGAACACCGCAGAGCTGGAGACCAAACACGTCGGCGACAATGTTGCTCTGGACCATGGATTCAAAGACCGTCGGTGTGCTCATGGGCTACAGCACGCATGGTGTCGCGTCCTCATGATCACAAGTACCTCGGCGATCGAGCTAAAGGCCAAGCCCAAGATACCGTCAAAGGCGCCGTCAAAAAAGTTGTTTTGCGACGAGATCGCAGTGAACGGAATATTGGCCAGCGCCGAAATATTGCTCGACGAGATCGTGTCTTGGACCAAATTGCCTCTAGCACCGCATATATAGGATAAACCACGATCTGGCACCGTCGTACCTCCAGGAGCCGACGACGTAGCTGACGGCTACGGCGTCACTCTTTGCATACGCCTGGCAGGTGCTTGAAGCAGCGCAGTTGAAGAGGTGCAGGTTGAGACCATTGCAGCAGCTCGCTGACGCCACCGCCAAATTGGACGAGCCCGTGTCGATGAGCAACTTGAATGTGTTCTAGGGGACGCTGATAGTGTAGACGTAACGGCGTCGAGGCGTACATTGGCCGACGCCCTGGGTGCTGCATTCCAGTACGTTGGCTGGCCGATCGTGAGGCGCATGTAGTAGGCTAGAACTCGGTTACCCACAGTAGAAGACTGCACTTACATATGCCAGACGAGACGCCATAGATGTTTTCTTGGTAGACGTCCGTGGCGCGGGCGTAGGCCATTGCGAGCAGCACGAGCCAGCCGCCATGATATCGCCGCAGCATCGTGTCAGGTGTCGTATCGGTTACACAGTGGCAGTGTTTTAAACTATAGGAAACTGTTTCTATGCCCATGTTTCAGACCGCCTTGTTGATGGCGCTCGGGCATTGGGCATGCTCCGGGCTATGCGTTGTTGCATACTAGTACGCTTCAGTTGGCTTTGAAATAAGCTCGAACTTGCGTATTTCGATGAACGCGTTCGCCTTACAGGATACGGAACACAGTATGAACAAAAAGGTTTTAAACAAATCGTGGGTGCTTCACGTTAGGAATAGCCAATGGCCACACGTTCTCTGCTAGTTTCAAACTACTTTTGACCAATAGGCGAGCATAGGCAAGCACCCAATCCAGAGCATCGAGCTCAAAAGTTATAGCCAATCACCGGCGCTCCTGCCAGGCGAATCTCGGCAATATTTTTCTTCGTTCATTTCAATACTAAATGCTGGTCAAGATTAAGCATCTGAGTTCTATTTCACTCTGGCGTGGCCAGCCGGTCTTGTGACAGCGGCAAAGACCGACGAGCGTCGCAACACGACGATGGCGATGCACCGGACCTGCTGCATGCTGCTAGCATGGATGGCGCTAGCGCTAGCGCTCACCAAGGAAGAGCTCTGCGCGGTGGACATTGACTACTCGCAGCGCATGCTGCGGCTTGTGGAAGTGGCGCCCGAGGCCGCGGCGCCGCGTGTGCTCTGCTTCGTCAATACAATCTCGGTGCACCACGACTCGCGCGTCAAGGCCGTTCGCGTATGCTGCTGATTGATCTCTGCCCGTAGCGCTCATCTGTGCACGCGTAGGACACGTGGGGGCAGCGGTGCACGAAGCTGCTCTTCTTTAGCAACGCGACCGACCCGGCGCACGACGACATTGTCGAGCTCGACGTGCCCGCCGACCACAACCACTTGTGGCAGAAGCACAAGGCGACGCTCGCCTACATTTGGAAAACGTATCGGCATGACTTTGACTGGTTCTACAAGGCCGACGACGACGCTTACGTGGTGTACGAGAACCTGCTGGCGTATTTGCGCCAGCCGCAGGTCGTCATGGAGATGGATCTCAAGCCGCTGCAGTTTGGCCACCGGTACAGCTTGACAAGCGACCTCATCGACTACTACATCGTCAACAAGAAGCTCCTGAACGAGTACAAGAAGCGCACGCACCGCTGGGTCTTCAACTCGGGTGGCCCGGGGTACGCACCGCAACAGAAGCACGCTCCTAACCTTAACATCTTTGTAGCTACGCCATGAACAAGCTCTACGTGCAAAAGGTCGTCGAGTCCATGCACGACGAGACGTGCCTGTCGGACAAGTACTGCGAGATGCTGCCGGACGACGCTGCCATCTCATTTTGCATGGTTTTCCACGACACGCATCCGCCCAACACTCGGGATTTGTATGGCCGCGAGCGCTGGCACGCCGACAAGCCCCGCGGTAGAGTTGTAGAAGTGATGTTTGTAGTTACCAATCGGACTAGGCATCTACTACACGGACCCCAACCAACCCGACTACTGGATCGTGCAGTACCATCGCGACATTGGCGGCCTCCAGTGGAAAGACGACTGCTGCTCGTCCGAAAGCGTCGCGTTCCATTATATCCTGCCCGAGCTCATGTACCACATCGAGCGCCAGCTGTACTACTGCCGCAGCAGCGCGCCGGACCTGGAGAGCTTCAACGCTGCGACCGGACTCCACGTCTCGGAGCAGATCCTTTTGCCAACCGAGCTCGCTGTCGACTATGGTCCATTCCCTGTTGACGATCTTTAAGCGCTCCCACTGTTGAACACAGACAATATGTCGTCAGCAAAGTTAGATTGAGTGTGACGTGGTGCGGACAAGTACGAGGCTGACGTTAGCGTAGATACTCATAAGTCTTCAATGACAAGGTCACTGAAGACGTGAGAATAACCTCGTAGTGGACGTGCCGACGAGATGGTGCGCGCTTTGGAGCCATTTGTATGTTCGTAGGCTCGTCACATATTGTAAGGCTTCTTAGTCTACAAGCGATGCATAGGCGTCCGTTTCCAGCGCAAAGACATGGACCTGAATCTGCATTCAGTATCTGCATTCACCTGTCAAGACTTTGTGGGTCAAGTTGGTCGTTTTGAGATGTGTGCAAGCGTGCGGTCGAGAGTACCTTTATATGAAGAGATGAAGCACTGGACAGTTGGAGTGCGTCGACTAACGCTTAGATTGGACATTTGACTTCGGCGCCCGACACCGAGAATCGAGAAGTCGACAAACAACGAAAAGACAAAAATGGGATACATGAAAGAATTGAATCATCTCTATTCGGCACCACGTATTCCTCTCATTCCACTAGCCGATGGCAAACCTTTGGCGAAACATGCATTCGACTCGCAAGCTAACGCCTGCCACGTACTCGGTTCTGGTGCTGCCACGTCATGTTCTTTGTTACTGAACTGATGCTGGGCAGATTCTTGCGCGGTCGTCGTGGCATATGCCACATTGAAGCATCTCAGTTCTGAGTGAGGTTGCGATCTCAGAGTGGACCGCTGCTGGAATAATCGATGGCCTAATAGTAATATTGAATAAATTATGTACCGACAGCGGACTGCGATCGCCCGGTCTCCTACAACGATGTAATACCTATACTACGACGAGTGCGAGCGTTCTACTTTTTGGCCTTGCCGCCGTGGGCCCAGCAGTAGCCGCCCGTCTTGGGGCCTTTTGTGCACCCTTGCTTGAGGCACATACGCTTCCCGCCGTGGCTCCAGCAGACGCCGTACTTGCGCGACGCGTTGTGGCAGCCAAGCACCGTGCAGCGTTTCCCGCCGCCGTGACTAATGCAGTGGCCCATGCTGACCGCGTGCTTTGCGCACCCGTCTTTGGCGCAGCGGATGCCACCACCATGGGCAATACAGACGCCGCCGGCCTTGGCCCGCTTGGCGCAACCGTGAACGGAGCAGAGCTTGATGCCTACGTCATTGCGCTTGACGGGCTTGGTGTACGGCGAGTGCGTTGGCGTCAGCAGGGTTTCGCGAAGAGGTGGCAGTCGCGGTGAGCTCACGCGGGGCGAGGATGCTGTGTGGTTCCGAAAGACGACGTCAAAGGCAGGGAGGAGGCGCGGGGAGGCGACGCACTCCATGACGCTCATCGGGCTCGGGAGGCTCGGGTGGTCGTGGAGGCGGCTGTACGTCAGTGTCATGAGCATGCTTGGGCGCTGCATGGTGAAATCCAATCTGACGGACGAACGCCACGCGGGTCGAAATTCTCGTCCCGATTGCATGTATCGGTTCTCTGCTTGGAGCGTTTTTATTTTATTGTTTTGTTTATTCTATGGTCACGCGGATCAACTTTAAAATTACGTGGGAGCATCACTGCAATCCCCACGGATCGCGACATGCACCAATCGGCGGTCGCAACGTTGCCGCCGCACCAATCCCAAGCCGCGGAGAAGCACCACTTCAACTGCGCGAATCCAAGCACCAAAGATCGCGTTTCCCAGGTGCTTCTCGCCACTGTCTCAATTGAAGCGAGCTTTCTCGACCTCGTCGGCTGCCATGGCTCGAACGGGCCACGAGAGGAAATTCGATGCAAGTACAAGTATCTATCTGTCTGGTTTCGCCCAGAGGCTTCGAGTAGCTCGCAGCTGTGGGAGTGTGTCCTAGGCGACAGTTGCGAAAGGAATCCTGAAATTTGGTGTTTGGATTCGAAAGCCAACTGTGAGAAAGACAACCTGCTTTGCCGTCGTTACCAGCGCAAGGCCATCGCATGCGCCGAGAGATATACGGCCGACGAAATGACGCGCAGGAAACTGTAGATCTAAGCATTCCTCCCTTCTTCGATGGTCGCAAAAAGCGAATGTTCAACTTTTTCTCGATGCAGAAGCCCGAATCATGTTCTCGGGGCTTCGAATCATCCCGACCAAGCAAGCCGAGGGCAACTTCAAGGTCGGCTGGCTCCACGCGCGCACTACCGGTACGAGCGAGGTAGACCAAGGATCTCAATTCCTAGACAACGCTCTCCTCCTGCGTCCACGACATGAAATCGATCGATCACTCGTATGCTCTAGCGGTGGCTTCGGTCGGTCCTTGACCACAGTGCGTCAGGAGTGCCTTCACCAGATCTGGCAAATGCAACTGGATCGACGCTTCGTCACAGCGTTAAATAACCAAAGCCCACAAAGCGCGTGAAGACATGGGCTAGTATTTTTCTCCAACGTGATTGCTTGTCTGCACCGATGCCCCGTCGGAAGAGTTCGCCTCTCGACAGCGCTCAAATCACGATGCAAAATGATTGCCCTTGAAACCGCCACCGTTGGCCGTTGACGCGCCATGCATTCGTGCGCCATCAGCTTGGCGCTCGCAGTACTCGACGCCATGCCACCAACGCACATGACACCGCAGCTACGGCGACAGCTCTCAGACGAAGCGCGTCGTCTCTTCCTCGAGGCCCACGAGTCCCCTCCGACAACGTCGTTGCCGCGCGCGTTTCAGGACATGCGCTGCCACCTCCTCATCGAAGGCCAAGCGTCGCGGCACTTGCTCGTGCAGCTCGTGGCGTCTGGGAACAGCTACATGTTTCGACACCACCTCGAAGCCATTGGCGCCGACCTACTCCTGCTCATGCACCACGGCGTTGCGACCAAGTGGATCACGTATGCGACCGGCGACCACGAGGCTTTGCACGTCTTCTTATCCGAGCTCGCGCGTCACGACCCACAGAGCTTACTTGCGGATGTGCAGCAGTTTCTCGACACGATCGCGTCCCTCGATGTCCTCGAAATCGTCGCCGCGAGTGCAAGTGCCGAGCTCCAAGCGACGACTCCAACGCGCATCTATCGCGCGACAACGCCGACGACCGCGTACATGTTTACATGCGACGCGGCAACGGGCGTCCCGATCTCCATCGACGCGGGCGCCGACACGCGCATTCTTGTGACCTACTACAACCGTCTCGGTGGCGTCGTCGTGCTCCAGCCACCGCGTGGCGTGCCGTCCGACTTGGAGCACATGATGGCGTCGGCTCTCGACGCCTTCCACGCGACGTGGTCGCCGATTGGACAGCGAGAGGCGCAGGATATTGTCGACGAGGTAGACCACGACCGTGACGGCTTCATCGGCCGCCACGACGTCATTGACCAGCTCTGCGAAGCGTCGTACGGCCTCGAGACAGCTCGGAAAACCGCGTCGGAGATGACGCGGCTTCTCTGCGGCGGAAACCCCTCGGAAGAAGTCGGCTACGATGCCTTTCTAGCGTTTTGGCTCGTCATGCTGGCCGACGGGACCCGTACTATTGACGACGAGGCTTCCATGCTTGAAGCATTACATCAGCTCTTTCATGGTCCCCAGCACCGCGTCATGCGTGTGTAGATCTCTCACTATAATGCGCTAGTGCTCATATCTAGCTGTCCATTGCATCCCACCCAACATCCACGGGCAGAGTGTAGCAATCATATCACTTTCTTGCCGAAATACCTGCAAGGATCGCAGCCAAATTTCTTTTGAGCCG
>NW_008246068.1:1582980-1618056 GCF_000281045.1 Saprolegnia diclina VS20
GCAGCCACCACGCCTCGGAGTCACTTGATCTTCTTCCCGTGCTTTCAGCTGAACAAAATCGTAACGAAGTGGCCGTGTTCAGAACGTATAATACATGTAGGTTGTGCAATGAAGAGGTGGCTCCTGGCTGGAGTCCAAGCTAATACCTCCTCTCCGACTGCCACGTTGCCTGAGGTTCGATCGACCCGACTTTCGAACCCATATGGTGACCTTCATGGACCACCCCGGGGTACCCTATAAAATCACAGTGCTGTGAACAAAAAAACACATATTCTTGTATTGAGCAATTCTTGATGGTCCTACTGGGTAGTCCCCCAAAAAGGGACTTGACAGCAATGATCGACGGACTCGACAACACGCCATGAAGCTCTTACATCTCCTGTCTGTCGTGGCCGTCCTGTGGCCCGTGACCGAGGCTGGGCCCGAGCTTTCCGTGCGTGACCACAACAAGAACAAGACGGCCTCCAAGCGCCCGACGATACGCGTCCCGCTCGATCCGAGCACGCAGCACACGCCGGTGGACCCGGCGCTCGCCCACTTGCGGCCGCCAGCGCCGCGGTTTCCGGCCGAGTACGATATGTTTGTGGGCCTTTCGGCTTTTCGCGACGGCGCGCGCTGCGGGTACACGGTCTTTACCGGGTTTTCCCGGGCGACGCGGCCCGACAAGCTCTACTTTGGCATCGTCGACCAGCTCCTCGAGGCCGACCTCTCGTGCATTGACGCCTACTGCGCGCTCGCCGCCGAGGCGTGGCCAAAATGGCCATGCAAGTACCGCGACCAGATCCGCATCGACTCACGTGACGCGGCTGCGTCGCGCGGGCCAACGTACGCGCGTCACTTCCAGCAGGATTTGGTCCGCGACGAGGAGTTTTGCCTCCAGCTCGACGCGCACAGCGAGTTCACGACGCAGTGGGACACGCTCCTCGTGCAGGAGTGGCAGCGCACCGAGAACGAGATGGCTGTGCTCACGACGTACCTGCACAACATTGACTCGCACATCCTGTCCGATGGCACCAACCTCGGTACGTGACTTTGCCAAAGGCAATATTTCCACCGCCAGACTAGGGGCCCGCACGGCGCCGCACATTTGCCAAACGACCCGCGGCGGCTCTGGGAATGTCCGCAATGTCGCCGCCGACCTCATTTACGACTCGGAGCGGCCGCAGCTCGGCGCGCTCTGGGGCGCGGGCCTCTCGTTCAGCAAGTGCCACGCCGAGAAGCGCGTGCTCATCGACTCGCACACGCTGTGGATGTTTGACGGCGAAGAGTTCCTCCGCGCGTCGCACCTCTGGACGCACGGCTACGACCTCTACTCGCCCAGCACCCGCGGCCTAGTGGTCTACCACAACTACACGAGCGTCCCTGCCAAGTACGACGCAGTCAAGGTTGCATGCACCAAAGCGTCTTTGTAGGTACTTTGACCTGCGCGTCGACATGCAGGCCAAGCATCTCGAGACGGCGCGCGCCAACAACCGCGTCAAGTACCTCGTCGGTGTGCCCTTTGTCGGCGAAATCGACGCCGAAGAACTCGACATCTACGGCTGGGGCACGGTCCGGTCGTTCGCCGCGTACCTCAACTACTCGGGGCTCGTCTTTGAGCCAAACGTACCGGACAAACAGTCGTGCAAGCAGCTGCACTGGGTGCCGTACGAGGATGCGTCGGCCATTGAAGCGCTGCTGCCGGGGTGGACACCGGCGACGGTGGCGCCACCGACCGCCGCCATGCGCAAGCCAGCGTCCATGCGCCGTCAAAAAGGCGTGTTGCCGTCGGTGGCGGCGCGACAAAATGAGAGCTCGGCGCTGCCTGCGATGTGCTTTCTCGCGTTGATCCTCGCGGTCTTTGTGGCGCTCTTGGCGTGGCCCCGAACGCACCTGCAAAAGACGCAGTAATAGACATTCAACGACAACTTGTCCATGCAACTAACATCGTGACGCGCTCCTGTACACACGACAGTCGACGTGGGACTTAAGGACTACCGCGACGAGAGGAGGAGTGCGGTCGTGTGGCGCTGACAGTACTCGTGGAACTCTGACAATCGGCGGTACACGTCCGCCGCAGCGCTTCGCTGAGCCGGGTCGACGTGCACGCAGCTCGCAATCACCTCTGCAATCTCCAACGGACACTTGGTCGTTGGCGCAGGTCGGAAGAAGCCGGCAGCAATGTCCTGGAGGCCGTCGCGCAGCGTCTCGTCGCTAGTGGCTTTCGCCTCGAGCGCGCAACCGTGGTCCATCTCGCACATGAGTACTCCAAGCGCGTAGACGTCGGCGGCCACCGTCGGGCAGCCGCCGGCGCACACTTCGGGCGCGACGGTCGCCACGCGCGTCGTCGTCGCCGACCGGAAGCCGTCGAGCTTGGCCGCGCCCGTGGCCGCAATCCAAACACTTTCCGAGTGCACTTGGCCGTGCACATGTGTCTTCTCGCAGTGGAGGTACTTGAGCGCCCGCGCAAGGTCCCGCGCAATCGAGAGCCGCGTCACGAGGCCCGTCACGCTCGTCCAGCCAAAGGTGGGGTCGCCGGCGCAAGTGGTCATGTAGTCGTAGAGAGACCCGAGCGGACAGGCCTCCTCGACGACTGCAATGTCAAACGACGTGCTCCAAAAGACACCGATGCAGCGGACGACGTTGTCATGGCACATCGACGTGCAGAGGCGGATCTCTTGCATGAAGCGGTCCATGTCGGCGCCCGTTTGCAGTTGACGAACGACGACCGGCATCTGCGTCGGAGTCCAGACGCCGTCGTAGCGCCCGCCCATTGCATCGGTCGAGACCAGTCGGCGCAGCTGGATGTCGGTGCGTGGAAGCCGCCACGACGCGATCGACGCGTCGAAGCGCACGTCGTGCTCCGAGACGATCGAGCCCCGGGTCGTTTGGCGCTTGTAGACAGTGTCCATGTGATCGCTCTGGTCCCGCCGGGCACGCCGGAGGAGCACGACCAAAACGACGACGACCAAGGCGATGGCAACACCGAGTGCGATCGACGTCGCTGTCGCACTCGTATCGCCGCCGCTCGACGTAGACACGGTATACACGTCCGTGGGCGTCGGTGGCACCACCGTCGTCGTCGTTGCGGGAGCAACGCCAAAGGTACTTGGCGCGCTCTGTGACGCCAAGACGCAGACGTTGAGCGTACCGCCGAGCAGCGACTGTACGGTTCCGTTGCATGTGGGCGGCAGCGTAATGCTGACGTTGTGCCCCACCGTGGAGAGTGTTGCAAGCACGCCAAACGACGCTGGCGAGACGGCAATGTCCAGCAGCCGCGCGTGGCTCAAGTCCCTACGCCAGACGTGAGCCGTCACGTCGCCATACCCAACGAGCGACGCACAGGCTGCCGAGGCTCGGTGGAAAGGTGACGTTGTGGATGGACTGCAGCGGCGTGCCCGACAAGTTTCTAATGCGTGGATCTCAGCACACCGACTGCAAGGACGCTGTCGTACAAGCGCTGCAGAGTCGTTGGCAGCGCAAAGTTGCTCCCGAGGGCGTGAAAGGCTTGGTTCACGAGCGATCTAATGCAAGCATTCTGAGCGAGGCAGCGTCCGTGGCGCGTCGTACAGTTCGAGGAGGTGCAGTTGTCGCCCGACTTCGTCGACGCTAAAGTCCCCAAAGCTCGTCATGCCATTGTCGCGAAGCACTCTAGTCAAACGCTCATGAACGTCTCGTGAGGTAGAGATTCCTACACTGCGGGAACATTGGGCAGGCGCTCGACGCGGGCGATCGGGACGCCGTCCAAGCTGCCGTCCGCCATGGCATCGCTTGACGTGATGGTTTGGATCGGGTGACCAGCGCTGTCGAGCACGCATGCGATACCAGCGCAGGGCGTCGTCACCAAGACGCTTGGGTTGGCGACGGCGCCGATGGTTGCAGCGAGCCCCAGCGTCGCGCAAAGCAACGCCATGGAACGACAAAGAAGAATGACGGAAGCCTTGCCATGCTCGGGTGGAGGTCGATGTAATGGCCGCGATCTTCCTCGATTGGTCCATGCGATGTCGGCAGCGACGAGATGCAAAGCTAATCGCACCCAACAGCTACTGGGCCTATCATACATTGAGGCTTCGGCCACTTGAATGGGACGACTGTTCACTACGATAGAATTGCCGGTCACTGCCAAGTAGAAGTGACTAAGAGGTTGCTTGTAATATGTACTTGGTAGTACGCGAGAACATACTGGAGGCTCTCAGGGACTCTTTGACAACAGCTTCAGTCGACGACAGAGCTGTGCAGTGATCATGGTCGGCGTCCAGACTGCCACGTGTCCAGCAGTGTTTTACTGAATAGTATCCGGATGCCGCATAGAATCACTTGGTGTTTGTATGAATAGAGTTGCCATCCGGAAAGCAACCAACATGACGTGGCACCTTGCTGCTTGTTCTGCACCAAATCTTCGTTCGGCAGAGTGAGAATTGGTCACCATGCATACATATATTCATTTCTGTTACTTGGTCGTCGCCTCTAGAGCGAGACCGAATTCGTGTTGATAGCGAGAAAGCGCGTCAGTGCGAGTCGACGACCCACATCGTCCGCTTGATCATTTAGGAGATAACGCGAAACACGTTCATGTATAACGTTCTAGATAAGACGAGTAAACTGATCCTAAATTGCTTGTGTGAGGACCACACCATGATTGAAGCCTGAGTTGTGGTGCATCACCACGGACTAAACGATTGAACTGAAAGTTAGTTGATTCGCATGAATCAGCACTGTCCAAAAGCGGTTTAAAACATGCGCGTTAATCAGGTGTTTTTAACATAATAGGTGTATCAAACACTTTTGTGATTCGGCGGGCAGCGATGGCCGACCCGATGGCCGCTGCCATGCAGCAATACACGGCGTCCATGCAGGCTCAGTTCGCCGCCGTCATGGACAAGGTGCGGTCCAGCATGGAGCAGAGCTCGGGCATGGCCGGCATGATGAACGACATGCTGGAGAACCTCCTCCTCCAGAGCCTGCGCGTGATCTGCGTCGTCGCGCCCAGTCCATCGATGGCCGTGGACGTCCGGGCCACCAACCTCGGCACGATCCCGATCCCAGTTGTTGCCGTTTCCATTGCGCTGCGTCCACACGGGCGCCAGGATGCCGAGTACGAGCTGTTGACGCGGTCGGTGCCACAAGACCTCGCTGTGCACGACGCGATCAACGTTGTCGTGCCACTGGCGCTGCCGTCTCTCGGCCAGTACGACGGCCGCATCGCGGTGTCGTGCGTCAGCCCTGGCACTGGCAAGCGCCTTGAGGCGACGCACGAATTTAGCGTCTATTACCTCCAGCAGCTCAGCATCGAGCGCGCGACAATCACGGTTCCGGATGGCCCCGCGACGATCGTGCGAGGCCTGGACCTCGCCAAGCTGCGCGACCTCTTGCGCTTGTCCCCACGGGACGCTTTGGCCACACACGGCGGGTACCAGCTTCTCGGCCCGAATCATGATACGTGGTTTGTGCTGCAGCTGCTCGATGGCGACAGCACACACGCCGACGTCAGTGTCGTCGCCTCGAGCTCGTCGCCAATCGACGCGGGTACCATCTCACACGAGCTCACCTTGCTTGCGGGCTCACGTCGGACAGTCCAGCCACGCGGCTAGCTATCTACTTGTCCGCATAAGTCGTAACAACGGTCCTACGGTGGAATGAGCCGCTCCGTAGCGAGTACTACAGTTTTCTACGATAGGAGAGCCAAGGCACGTTTGCATCACTGTGGCTGGTGCCTTCTACACGCCTTGCCTCGCCTCACCATCGCTGTCTGGTCGCATCAGGCTCGCCGTCGACAGGCGACCCTGGAGCCCTTGGCGCGTTCGACCAAATCAGCCCACCGTCGATCGCGAAGTGCGGGAATAGTACGGCAGCTCTGGCAAGATAGTATCTCGCCACCTCTCGCTACAGTGAGAGGAAAAAGACGCCGAGGGCACTATCTACTACGCTCAAGTGGACTCGCTTCAACAACGTTTCTCTGATCAAAGCTCGTCGAGCAGCTGGTTTGTGTATGCGCAGCAGCTGCAGAACGACCGTTGCACGTCGTCGGAACTTGATTAGGCGCGTAGTACGTTCAACGCGGAAGCAACGTAACTGGCCAGACGCATTCCAAGCACATCGTGCGTTTCGGGTACGTGGCCCGACTCGCGGTAGCCGAAACCAACTCAGACTCACATCAGCGCAACGTTGGATGTTGAATGTACCTGTTAACCACGGCGTTCTGCATCGCACGCGGGACTGCCATTTGGTGACCGCCCTAGATGCGGAGCTAGCGTTCGGAACCAATTCAGCGCGACGTTGGTCGTCGAGGGCAGTGACGTTGGGGTCGTGGCCTTTCTAGCGGCCCGCCTTGCGCGAAACGTGGCAGTAAGCTGTGACGTGCACCCCAAGAGACCAACCGGACGACGATCGTCGAGTATTGGAGCAAATGCGCGCAAAAGGGGCTTTGATTCTAGGGTTAGGGTATATTTTAAATAACGTGGCTAATACAACCCCCGCGGGTCTTGGTGCTGGAGGTGGTGGTAATTCTCGGGCATACCCACCGGCGCGTACCGGTCGAGCGGCTGGAGCTGGTACACGGTCGCTTGCGCATACATTGTGTGTTCAGGATACGGTGCGTACGCCTGTTGTTGCTGGAGGAGCTCCATACGCGGCGGCTCGTCGTATTGCTGGTACATGGCGTGCATGTTGTTGCCCGTAGTATAGTCCATGTGCTCTTGTTGTTGTTGATGCTGCTGCTGCTTGAGCGGCTCGTAGTACTCGAAATGCGTCGCTTCGGCCTTGAAGCACCCGCTCGACGTTTGCTCGTACACGTCCACGTACGGCTCGAACGCGCTCTGCGGGATCTCGGCGAGGACGCGGTCTGTCTGTTCCTTCTTCAGCGACGCGTGGACGTTGAGGCCGTCGGCGTCGTAGACGGCGTTGGGGATGCGAACGGCTGCGACAGGCGCCGGAAAATGGTTGGAGCACATACCTTGCTTGCGCGCGGGGCGGTTGCAATCGTCGACCGAGCATCGGCGACCGCCACCGTGCTCTGCGCAGAAGCCGCCGCCGCGGTCGTTCTTCTTGCAACCGTCAAACTGGCACATGCGGTTGCCGCCGTGGCTTGCGCAAAGACCGTTGCGCTGGGCGCCCTTGTCGCATCCGGGCGTCCGGCACCGGTGGCCGCCGCCGTGCATGCGGCAAAAGCCGCCGCCCTGACTGCTCTTATTGCAGTGGGGAATTTGGCAACGAAGGCCGCCGCCGTGGGACTTGCAGAGCCCGTTGCTCTGCGACGACCGGTTGCAGTCGGCGATCGAGCAGCGCTTGCCACCGCCGTGGCGGATGCAGTAGCCTTTGCCTTGGCTCGAGCGCATGCAGCCCGCGACCATGCAGCGGAGACCGCCGCCGTGCGCCTTGCAGAGACCTTTCGAGCGCACCTTCTTGTCGCAGTGGGGGTATGTGCAGAGACGGATGCTGCTCATGCTGGGCGACGAGGCTGCCGACGACGACAGGGTGTCCTTGAAGTGCAGGAGCGACGAGACGTCCACGGACATGGCGGTAGTTGGATGCGTCTGCCCGAGCATGGAAAATCAAAAGTGTCAATGCTATCGGTCGCAGCTGGAAAGAGTCGGACGAGCATACGCGCTTCAAGGATTGCAGTGCGATCACGAATTTTAGACCCCTGACTCTCTGCGAGCACGTGGCACGGGCACCCACCGTGTATACGCACGAGTAACACGCGATGTGCTCCGTCTTCTAGCCAAAGTTGGACAATTATACGTAAGTCATCCCACAGCTGAGGCGATTGCAACACATCCTTCTCTCGTCGTACGGCAATTTTCCTTTTTTTCACATCATTGATGCTTGGATTTTGCATCACATCCGACGCCGACGACCCCAATCATGTGTTCCGGCAGCCTGTGGTGAGCCGGCCAAAATGCGGCATGCCACGCCCTCTTCTTCTGAAGCTGCCAAGGCTCAGAACGATCTCCCTCTATCTTGTTCAAGCAACGGCTCTGTTTGTTGCGAATTGTCGAGGTCTTGGCTTGATAACTGGTTCCTGACGCTGACAGCGCCGTACGTCGAGTGTGAGTAATGCCTGTATGAGTAATGATTGTGGCTTGCATACCACTTTGCAGTTGCGCTCTGCCTTGAACATGAGCGCGCGCCAAGCTTCCTGCCTCAGAAAGGCGCGCCCCGTCGATGGCTGTTGCGAGTGTCTACTAGTATGGCCTATGCCACCGGCGGCGCCACAACCGCAGCGCATCCAAGGTTACGCGGGTGCTGGGTGCTTGCGGACGCAGAGAAATGCTCAGTATCGACATGTCGGCACTTGTCACCTCTTCACGCTGCCCTCGCAAGCAGCTTGAGGCAGCCACGTGGTGCGGCTGCGTTCCCCGAATCTGCGGCGCCGTGACTCACACGTGCGACGAAGAGGTCATGTCAGCCCTTCTTACACAGACACGATCATCCTACTCTCTCGTCGTCGAATGCGTCGATGGCCGATGCAGGCGTCGATGCAGGCGCCATCACCGCGGCTTCGTCTACCACGTAGGGTGGTGTATTACTGTATGGTACTACAAGGCCTACGCACTAATAATCGGCCAATTGAGCGCGTCCGGCTATTTGTTGGGGCCACGTGTTGCCATCGATCAGTCAGTCACGCCGTAATGGGCTTCCGGAAGGATGTGGTGTAGAGGCCGCTGGGTGCTCGACCCCGATCTTTCCTCGAGTCGCCACCGACGCAACGTCGTCGTCGTCGCAGCTGTCGCTATGTCCGTTGATGTTTTTGGCCCGTGTCACGACGCGTCACGAGAGATTGGTCAAGTTACTCAAACTGGATAGATGGTTATCGTAGGACAAGCATACGAAGTAATGAAATGCCTCCTACAATGCCAATTGCATCGGAATAAAGTCCGCGTCGTTGTTTAGTCCATGGTCCGACTTGCTCAAGCGGCTTCCTGTAACGTGCACGGCGGTAACTTTAGGAAGAAAAATGGGCCATAGAGCCGCTGTGTAGACGTGTCTGTAGACCGTGTACACACGTCCGAGATCGAGAACGCGAGTCAGACAGGACCAAGCATCGCAGTGCAGCGGACACTGCGGACACGGAGACGTCAGCGCAGACAGATTCTTCCATGCCATGGGCAACTGCAAGCGCACGCTTCAAGGAACGCGCTCTCAATATAGGTGCTGCCAAGGTCCGATGTTCGCACAGCCGTTGGACGAGCCTGCGTCGAGTCTACTACGGAACTGTCGTTTTGACTCATGTTATAATGCAGAGCAGGCGGCGTGGTCGGACCACGCACTTATGGCTACATAGCCGGCACGAATCACTTGCGAGAAGACTTGAAGTCCACGGGTGCATACGTCTCTAGCCAGCGCAGTGACATATTCGCCGTGTTGAAGTTGGTCGCGTCTGAATACACCAACAATTGCGACACAGTCGAGTGCGAAGACTGTATGCGCGCTAGCACAAGCTACACTTGTGCATCGTCCGTGCTCAGGTGTGTGGGCAACGCGTTGCAGCCGTGCATCATCTGCCCACTCTTGGTCCAGCCCCGAAAAGATCGCGCCAATCCCCACAGCGTATTCGGCGTGCGCCAATCAGCACCCGATCCTCGCCTGGAAACCGCCAATCAGAGGCGTCCCCGAGCCATCGTGCCCCCTGCCTGGCCATGCAACGCGCACGCGAGAGATTTTATTTGAGGCAACTACGAGTTGCAGCGTTGAAGTATACTACAAACGCGCGTCTATGATGCTACATCAAAGGACTAAGCTTCAAGGCTGCAGCATAAGATTCAGGCTCTTGATAAGATTATTGTTCTCCATGACGCATGACCTAACGGTCACCATTTGCTGTACGTATACTAGCTTTTGTACGTCGAGCGTGCAATGCTAGTGCGCGGTTGTGCACCGTCCACAACCCTAATTTGTGGCAGAATAAGGACGGTCCAAGATCGCAGAGTGGAGTTTCGACCAATCCCTGAGCCTCCTTCGTAACGACCAATGAAAACGCAGGGATCTGTGGAAAGTGCACCAATCGAGGCGTCGAACCGAGATCCGCAGACCCGAAGCGTCACCACCGAGCCAGGATGTACCAGCAGATGAAGGACGGTGCGAGCCCGCGCATGCGCCGTGCCATAGGACTCATGCACACTCAAAGTAGGCGGCAGCTACACCTCGACGGTGTACGGCCATATTCGCGACCAAAAGTACGACGAAGCCGTCCGCATCCTGCAGATCGAGCTGCAGAACCACCCGTGCAGCCGCGCCGCCTTGTCGCTCCTCGGTAGCACCACAAACGTCTTCGTGTTTCTGATATGTCTATTCATGCGTAGGCTACTGCTACTACCATATGCAGAGCTTTCACAATGCCGTGTCCATGTACGAGCAGCTCTGCAAGCTCTTTCCGGACGTTGAAGACTACCACCTCTACTATGCCCAGTCGCTCTACAAGGCAAGCTCTACAGCTCGTGACGCTGCATCGTCATCTTCTCGATGCTGTGTAGGCGGGCCAGTACGATGCGGCGTCGCGCAAGGCCAGCCAGTTGGAAAGTGAGCAGTACTCCCACCGCGTACCTACATTGCCGCCGATGAATACAATGCATCAGACACGACGTAGGTGGCGCTGCTGCGGTCGGCCATCTACTATGAGCAAAACGACATCAAGGCGACGCAGTCGATTCTCGACCAGTGTCTCCGCGACGATCCGACCACGGTAGCCATTGTGCGTTCGAATCCCAAAATGTAAGAATCGTAGGTGGTGTTTGACGGTGCGATCGAGTACAAAGAAGGACGCTTTGAAGAAGCCAAGAAGAAATTCAATGACGCCATGAACGTCTTGGGGTATATACGTCTTTGCGGCGAGCCAAGGCGTGACGCCGCGACGTAGCTACCAGTCGGATCTGTGCTACAACATTGCACTCTGCTACTTTCGCCTCAAGCAGTATGGCAACGCGATGCGCCAAATCGCTGAAATTATCGAAAAAGGCGTACGCTGCCCGGGTTCGAAGTGGCGATTTCACATCTCGTAGGTGCGCGATCACCCCGAGTTGAGCGTCGGCAGCAAGAGTGAGAGCAACACGGACGTCAAGAGTGTTCGCAACTCGACAGTGCTGCGCGAGGTCGAATACCTAATCGACTTGACGACTAGAAAAGCATCTAACAATGTATAGACGGCGCTTGTGGAGGCGTTCAACCTCAAGGCTGCGATCGAGTACGACATGAAGAACTTCAAGGTACTCTCAATGACTTGTACAATTCGCTTGAATGAACTAGGGCTCACGCGACGCCCTCCTCGACATGCCGCCGCGGGCCGAAGAGGAGCTCGACTCGGTACGCTCTTCCGTTTAAAACGGCAAAAGGTGCTCAGACGCAACAGGTGTCGTTGCACAACTTTGCTCTTATGAACATGGACGTGGACCCGAACGGCGGCTTCAAGAAGCTCAATTTTCTTTTGCAAAACCCTCCGTTTCCCGTCGAGACGTTCTCCAACCTCTTGGTACAGCTCAACAGGGTCCAGACTGTGTACGATTGGCTGTGGTAGATCCTCTACATGAAGCACGGGTTCCACGACCTCATGGCCGACGTGCTCGCCGAGAACACGCACTTGACGTTCCAACTGCTCTCAAAAGACTTTTTCGAGTTTGTGGATGCGAGCGTCACGGTATATTTTCGATTTCAACAAATTACAAATTGTGGGAATAGCTCCAAACGTCCCCCGAAGAGGCGTACCGCAAGTACGACGATTTGGCGACCAAGCACGTCGAGATACTGCGCAAGCTCACGCAAAAGATCCAAGCCGCCCGCATCGCGCAGTCCAACGACGAGATCAAGGCAAGCTTGAAAGCCTACGACGACGCGCTCGAGGACTTTATGCCGGTGCTTATGGCCCAAGGTTCGATCCTCGCCCCTTGCACGTATTTTCTCACAGCAAGTCGCAGCCAACATTTACTGGGACCGCGGCAACTACGCCCAAGTCGAAAAGATTTTTCGGCAAACGGCCGAGTTTTGCTCCGAGCACGAAAGCTGGAAGCTCAATGTTGCCCACGTCTTCTTCCTCCAAGGCAACAAGTACGAGCAAGCGATCCAGTACTACGAGCCATTCGTCAAGAAGCACCAAGTACCACAACGAATTGTGCCCTACGATTCTCACATTTCGCGATAGGAAAACCTCCTGGAGGTGCAGGCCATCATCCTCGCCAACCTCTGCGTCTGCTACGTCATGAACACGGACAACGAAAAGGTACGCCGTAGCGCGTACGTCATCAGCTCACACTAGGGGTAGGCCGAAGAGCTCCTGCGGTCGATTGAGCGCGAAGAGGAGGAAGAGTCGGCGCGGGACCCCGAGAAGCGGCTCTTCCATCTCTGCATCGTCAACCTTGTCATCGGGACGCTCTACTGCTCCAAGAACAACTACGACTTTGGCATCTGCCGCGTCATGAAGGTACGTCTCCACGTCCCATCCTCTAGGTCCTCTATAAATGACTAGAGCATGGAGCCGTACCATCGTAAACTGGGCACCGACACATGGTATTGACTCGAGCGTCGTCTTCTTGCCGCCAGCACTGCGCGTAGGTACTACGCCAAGCGCTGCTTCATGGGCCTGGCGCTCACGCTGGCCAAACACATGACGACGATCCGAGACTCGACCATGGCCGACATCCTCGTACGAAAATACGCGTGAGCGTGGGCTAAGAACGCGGTAGGACTTCCTGGACGCCGCCGACACTCACGGCGCCGACATTCCGACGACGACTGGGGTCGGACCACGGGCAACGCGAACTTCGTCTTATTGTTTCTAGATGGAGGCGGCGGCTGGCAACAACGACATGGTGGCCCACACCGTGAGCTACGAGGTACCGACCCACGGCGCTGTGCTGCCTACGACTACGATTAGGCGCGCGTGCTCAAGCGCATCTTCCTCAAGCTTCGGGGATAAGCCTGTCAACGACTGCATATATGACTCAGTACATACCATCGATCGCCAAATAAGTTCTCTTCGCAAGCTTAGAGCAGAGACGGAGATAATTCATAGGAGGTGTATTAGTTACAAGCTAAACCGAAGCGTGAAAGGTGTTCGCGTCCTCTGCCGCCTGTCTGAAGACGCCGAGGGGGCCGAGCGTTTTTGAGTCCATGGATCTGTGGATCCAAGCAGATGAAAGGCCCGATACCGCGGTTATTTCATGTCGCAAGCCATATGCTTGACGCCGCATGTCGCCCAGGGGAAAGGGGTGAGGGTAGTTGGGGAAGGTTATGAGTGCAAGGAGCCTCGCAGCGCACGGGGGAGGAGGGGAGGGTGTAGGAGGCATTTCTTGCGTGCCACTGGGCTTTCTAGGAAAGGAGGTGTTGGGCATAGTTGTGTTGGAGCTCACCAGTTGGGGCGGGGTAGAGGTTGTATCACCATTTTACATGTCTTAGATCCACAGATCCATGGACTTGAACCCCTCCGCCCCGCCGAGGGTGTCGCCAGCCGTACTTATGCGAATATCTAAAACAACGTATACGTCCTGCAAAGTACGCTGTCCTCAAAACCGGACTTTAGTCGACTTATCGTATTGCCACTGGCTGTAACCTGTGAGAATGCATATTTACACTTTACCGATCGACCTCTAAAGCAAATTAGCTGTGAAGGACCGCCCACAAACCCGTGATACATGATACACCGCATTAATGGATCAAAAGCAAAGACTGTATAAGTTTTGCCACGTGGCATTGGAGTCCCTGCCCGCGGTGGCTCATCTTCCTCTTCCTCCGACCGTAGCACCGCCCGCCCGCTCCTCGGCCCAGCATGGTTGACACGTATGGACGCAGCCGGCCGCGGCAAGCCAACATCATCAACGCGCGCAGTCGGCTTCACTCGCCTCTCTTCCGCCACGGGCGCTCGGCCACGTCCAGCAGGGCCGACGACGACGGCAACGACGACGGCAGTGCCGACGACCCGCTCGTCCGAGAGACGCCCTTGTACCGCCACAAGCAGTCCTTCTTTGGGCAGGACTTTGATGCGACCGTTGCAGCCTCGGCGCCCGTGCGGGCCAGCCCCATGGCGGTCGCCTCCGACAGCGGCCGGCCGCCGGTCCGTGGCGGCGCTGCCCGCTCGTCGGCCGGCTCGACGTTGGACGAAGGAACGCACGGCGAGTGCCACTCGGAGAGCGCGCTCGATACCAATTGGGACGCGCCGCTCTTGACGGCCGAGAACATTGGCAGGGCATTCTCGTCCGTCTCGCGCGCCGGCAGCGCGTCGCAGCTGCGCGCCGTGAGCAGCGAAGTCTCAGACTCGCTCTCGCGCATGAAGATGCGCAAGCAAGAGATCGAGATGGCGTCGCTCGTGCACAAGGTCCAGTCGCAGCTCCGCACGATGGAAGACGTCATTAAGGAGCTCCAGAACGAACACGCGATCAAGAACGAGATGATCAAGAAGCAGATGAACGAGACGAACCGCATTCTCGCCGAGCGCGACCAGCTCCAAATGGAGCTCCGTAGCGCGTCCCAGAAGAGCGCGTCGCCCATCTCGAACGACATGACGCACCTCCGCAGCTCGCTCCAGTCGTTCATGCAGCAGACGGAGCAGACGCAGTTCCTCATGATGGAGCAGCTCAAGAGCATCGAGTCGAGCAAAGGGTCGCCGCAGCGCCGCCACTCGGTCGACGCGCAAAAGATCGAAGCGTCTGTCAAGTCGGCCATGTCCGAGTTTGCCTCACTGCAGCAAAACATGATGCAAGCCCTTGCGCCGCCGACACTGCCGACACCACCGGTCGCTGACAAGCCAGTTGAGAAGTCGGTTGAGAAGTCGGTTGAGAAGCCGCGGTCGCTCCCGCCCGTCAAGACCGCGTCGTCGGCGTGGAAGACGGCTTTCTTTGCGATGATTGGCATCTGGCTCGTCACACTTGGTGTTGGCGCAGCCCAGCACTTGTACGGCCTCGACCTCGTCGCGTTTGTGGCGCAAGAGACGCGCGAAATGCACGTCCTCGTTGAGACACTCCAGGACATCGAGACGGTGCCTGACGCCACGACGCCGACGTCGCCCACCATTGACATCGTCGCGGACGTGGTCACGGTCCAAGTCAACACGGACGGCGCCGTCGACGCGCGTGTTGAGGACGCCTTTGTCAACGTCACTTCGGCCGACGACGACGTCGATGCGACGGAAGAGGACAGCGGCATCGCCGATACGGCTACCACCAGCCATGTCGACAACGGGGTCCGTGATGTCACCAAAGACTACGAAAGCGTCGGCAACAGTGACGCCGACGCATCTGCCGTAGATGCCAAAGAAGATGTTGTTGACGTCCAGGAAGGACCCGCCAAGCAAGTCATCGTCGAAGAGATCCAGGACGTCGTCATTGAAGAGGTCACGGACGTCGTCATTGAAGAGGTCACGGAAGCTGAAGATGCAAAGGAACGCGTTGAAGAGATCAAGCAAGAAGAGGTCGCGGACGACACCGTGGAGGAGGTCAAGGACGAGGTTGTCAAGGTCAAGGACGACGTTGTTGACGTGCCGACGACAAACGATGAAGCGATTGGCGGTGATACGAAGGAAGCCGATGACGTTGTAAGCTCGGATGCTACCGATGCCCTGGACGTCGTCAACGTCACTGCGACTGCCAACCCCGAGTCCAACGCCACAGCGCTCGTCGTCGACGCGGTACCGTTGTCGGTAGCCGTCGTTGAGGTGACCACGGACGTCTCGAGCGAGATTGTTTTGGGTGTCGAGACCGCTTCGAATGCGTCGGTCGCGATCGTCGAGGCCGTGGATGCCTCAAATGCCAACGAAGCCACCTCCGTCGACGCCGCTGATAACGCAGACGAGACCGACGGGCCAACGCCCGTCGACGTCGAAGCCTCGGTCGATATCGAGTCGAACGTTGACGACGACAGCGCACCTGAAGTTGGCGAGGCGTCTCCACTCACCAAGCACGACCAAGCCGCGGACGAGACGTCGGAGGCCTCATCTGAAACGCCGGAAGCGTCCAAGCAAGTGCCAGAAGCCATCGTGGACGAGTCGCCGGACGCCTTTGCGCAAGAGCCGGAAGCCACGAAGGACAAAGCGCCGGAAGCCACGAAGGACCCCACGCCCGGAGCGTCGAAGGAAGAGCCCGAAGCCACCAAGGACGAGAGCTCCGAACCCGAGCTTGTGGCGGCCAACGATGCGCCCGAAATTGCTGCGTCGCAAGATGCGGCGCTTGTGGCCATTGTGACGCAGTTCAGCGCGTACACCAACGTCACGTCGCACGCGCTGAACACGTCGGCGGTGCCTGCCGACGTCACGACAGCAACCGACGACGCTTCCATCCAAGCCGATTCTGCGACGACTGACGCGGACGCTGACGTCGTCGACGAGCCGGCCGTCAACGCTGACGCCGAGCCAGTTGTCATCAGCGCTGTAGACGTGGAAGAGGCGACCAAGGCGCCCGTCTCGGACAGCGCGCCTGTTGAAATTGAGCTTGAAGCCTCGGAGGACATCGCTCCCTTCGACATGAGCGCCGCCGACGTCGTCGGCGCATCTGCGTCCGACAAAGCCACCTCGGACAACACGATCTCGGACGACACGCTCGTGGAGGACGCTGCCACGACCGTCGCCACGTCGGACGACGCACCGACGTCAAGCCAAGACGCGGGGGCCGAATCCAAGGTCGTCACCAGCGAGCTAACGTCGTCCAGCGACAAGCCCACCGTGCTCAGTGCGGCGGCCAAGGCCCTCGAGTCGCTGCTCGCGGACAAGTAGTGTCGTCTTTCTAATTTAACGTCGCTTTGATACCTTGATACCTTGATACTGTATTACGGTTGTCTCACTCTATTTCGAGATGTCGGCCAAGACGAGCCGCGAGTGCCGGGTGCTGGCGTCGGCCAAGGCGCTCGGACTCTCGGTCGGCGACGGCGTCTCGGCGGCCGACGCACTTCGCAGCCACAACGCGCCAAAGGACGAGGTCTTTGACAAGACTCTCTACTCGACGACGCGCATTTTTCTGCGGCAAATCGCCCGCCACAAGGCGCTGCCCAAGCACGCGCGCGGGAAAAAGGCCAACTCCGCGCCCGTCGCCTCGCTCAAGTGCATTCTCCTCGCCGACAACAACCGGCACCGGTACATTCCCTACCACCGTAACTAAGATCTAGTCGAAATGGTAGCCGCGACGCCTTGGCGCTCCAGCTCGACGGCGCCTTCAAGGTCCTCTTAGCGAGCTCGGTCCGGGACGTGCTCCAGGTCGTGCAGATGTTTACGGTGCACCTCGTCTTTGTACGTGCGGCCATCGGACGCGACTCGGCGGCGACCATGTTGGACGCACTTCGGCACAAGGGCGTCGCGATCCCCGTCGTCGTCGGCACGTCCCGCTTTCTCGACGAAGACAACCCGGTGCGATAATATGTCGTTGATTTTTGGCTCAGAAGCGCTAGGACATGCTTCGGGCGTGCCTGGAGCGCGGCGCCCTTGGCCATTTGGACGACAGTGTGCTGACGTCGCTCCAGCTGCGCGATCGGCTTCTCGAGCTCATCGAGGCGTTGGGCGCCGTCGACAAGGTGTCGTCTGATTCCACCCGAAGAAAAGACAACTTGTCCTCTTCTAGGAATGCCAAACGTTCAAGAACGTCGAGTCCAAAGTGGCGCGTCGTCGCTCGACGCTGGCGCTTAAGTCGGGCGCGTCAACGTCCGTGCTCTCGTCGATCATGCAGCGCCGGGGCAGTACGCTGGTGACAGCGGCGTCGTCTGCGAACCTCCGTCGGCCCAGCGATTCCAAGCTCGAAGAGGTCGATACCAAAATCTTCGATCGCCAAATGCTCATGCAGAAGCGCGCGCAAGTCGCATCCGCACTGCAAGTCGACCACTCGGCGCTGGGGCTCACGGCGACGCCGGCTCCGTCGCCACTGCCGGTGGATTTGCAACGGACGCCGGTGCCCAAGCCGACGCGCAACGACATCAACAAGAACGTGTACACGCACCCGCACAAAGTGGCGGCCGTCGTGCAGGCGTTCGACTACGACCGGCGGACGCGCCCCGAAAAGTCGGTCGCATGCCAAGTACGAGCCTCTTCTCGTACCTATGTTCGTATCGTACGGTACTAGGAGCCACTGCTGGAGCACTGCCTGGCGCTGGACCCAAAGACGCTGGGCGCAGCCGCCGAGAGCCGACTCAACAAAGCCTACCTCTTCTACGCGCAGGGTCGACTGGACATGACGATCCATTGGTGCTCCAATGCACTCGCAACCGAACCGTTCAATCTCCCGAAATGGTAGACAGCGCAAGCGGCAGCATTTGAGGTATAGAGCGTGTAGGGTGCACCTGCTGCGCGGGGCTGCGCACGACAAGCTTGGCGACCACGCGCTCGCACTGCACGACTTTACCGCCGCCGTCGCCATCGACGCCAAATGCCACGAGGCCCACTTCAATGCGAGCGTCGCCTTGCTCAAGCTCGGACGTGACAAGGACGCGCTCGCGGCCATCGAGCGTGCGCAGGCGAGCGCCGAGGGCAGTTGCCCCAGCTACATGCGCAACTACGCGCTGATTCTTCGACGTCTCGGCCGGTTCGACGACGCCCGCGTCGCGTACGCGCAACTGGACCCGTCCCAGAGCGACGACGACATCGATGCGTCCCTTGACGGCCTTCTCGAGTCCCTTGGGCTCCGCGGCGGGCTCCTCGATGCGCTTTTCTGCCAGTCCAAGGTCGACAAGGCGGGGTTCTTTGCCAAATCCGGCGAGCGCTCGGACGAGATGCTCGATGCGATGGCCGCCGTCCTCCGCAGCTTTGACTTTTTTGTGCGGATGCCCGACGACGTCGTCCGCCGCGTGTGCCAAGCCGGCAACTTTACCGTCATCCGGTGCGGTGACGCGTTCGAACTCGCGGCCGCCATGCCGACTGCCTTCTACGTCTGCGTCAGCGGCACGCTCAGCGTCCACGCCAACCTCAAGCTCAGCGCCCACGAAGCCGTCGCGACCGCGAGCACCTTGCGGCTGCACGCCGGCGCCATTTTCGGTGCGACACCCATCCTGCTGGATATATCAACTGTGGCGTCTAGGCTGCGTCGGCTACAGCGTCTCGAACCTCATGATGTACCTTGCGGACGAGCGCACCGAGGTGCTCTACTTGGCGCCAAAGATCTTCAAAGCGACGCTCGAGCCGCAGTGGATCCTCGAACAGCACGCTCGCTTCGCCACCTTCCGCCGGTCGCCCGTCTTTCGCAGTCTCTCGGACTCGGAGCTCGGGCACATCGTGTCGCACTCGATCCTCGCCCGGTTCACCAAAGGGTCGGTCATCATCGCGCAGGGCAGCGTGCCCAAGCACCTCTACCTCCTCTACAAAGGCATCTGCCGCTTCCAACAAACCTTCGCCGACGGAACCAACGACACCTCTGAGAGCGCGCCACCGACAACGGCACTCGCACCACCGGTGGCTCCGTTCCACCACTTGCTAGCGGACGCAAGCTGGCCACTGGGCTACACGCGTCCAGCCCCGACGCTGGCGCAGGCAACGTCCATGCCGCAGCTCGACGTGCGCCGGTCCTTGTCGCGAGCGAAACGCGCAACCAACGGCGGCGCGCTCCCGGCCATCACGTACGAGTTGTACCCACCCGCGCTCTTTGGCGAGACGGCTTACTTGGAGGCTTCTCAAAAAGCCAAATGGTACGGCAAATATCACGTTGTGATTGAGATTGAGAATGGACTGTAGCTCGATCATTGCCAACACACTGGTGGAGGTTCTCGCCGTCGATGTGCATCAGCTCAAGTCGCTCTCGACGGCCAAGGACCTCTTGATGGCGATCGCTCGGTACGCACCCATGTACGTCGACGCTGCCCGCGCCGAGAAGCTCCAAGCCGACCACGACGCATGGACCGAGGTCCGGGGCAAAGAAGCTCTGTTGCTCAACAAGGCGCGCTGGCCCATTCAAAAGGTACTTCGAGTTTTGGAGAGGGCGTGACATCGCCGCGTAGAGTCGACTGCGCTTCCTGCCCAACGGCAGCTCTCTCGTCTTGCCCGACGAGTGCATCGTCACTAGCCCCAAGCGCTAATCAAGTCTCAAGTGGTAGGAAGGACATGGCTCGTGAAATGCAACATGGCGCATTAATGTACATTGTATATTCGAATGTTTAGGACGAGGTAGGAATACCAAAGTAGTGCTTGGTGTAGTCGTCCGCGTCAAAGATGAGAAACTTGTACGCGTTGAAGCTGAGCTCGTTCCCGATGAAGAAGTCGTTGAGGCCGTAGCGGACCCCCGCGGGGCTCTTGTGCGGTCCGCGCTCGAGGAACTTGCCGCTCACGATGCCCGAGTTGCGCTGCTCCGGCTCGTAGATCGAGATGGTGTCGTCCGCAAGGTAAAACGTCACAATGAACCGCCGCGCCGCTTGCTCGCGCCGACTCGAGACCATGCGCGCGCTGAAGCGGAGGAGCTTGTGGTCGTTCGTCGTCATCTTGATAAAGTCCTTCTTGGGGACTTTGGGCACCAAATGCGTCACGGAGCCCATCGAGTCTACGGTCGCCACAGCATGAGACATCGGGAAAAAGCTTGCAATGTCGAGCGAATACATACCTTCTTCGGTGCCGTAGCCCGTGTACGGCGGCGGCGCGGGTTTCTCGTTCTCCTTGGGCGCCGGGGGTGTGTACTTTGGCGCTTCGAGGTCGAGGTTCCACGCCTCCTTGTAGTACGCGCGCGTGTACTCGTCGGCGTCGACGAGTTTGAGCGAACGGCTGTAGACGTTGAGGACGGCGCCGACAAAGAGGTCGTCTTCGTTGTAGTAAGCGTCGCGGCCCGTCGGCTCTTCGACGCCGCGGTCCTGCTCGTCGTGGATCGCATGTTCCCACGCTTTCAAGAGGCGCGAGCGCGACAGAAGCAGCGGGAACGGGTCCCTGCCCGAGTTGGGCCGCTCGACCTCCTTGATCTCGATCGTATCGTCTTCGAGAAAGTAGTTGAGGCTGTACGGCGTGAGGTCGCCGTAGAGCTTTTGCCGGTCGTCGTACTCGCACTCGAAGTGCAGCACCTTGCGCGCGTTGGATAAGAACTTGGCCTTCTTGGCGCTGTTGAGCCCGTGGTTGCCGAGCGTCGCCTCCATAAACGTCTTGAGCGCGCTGTTCTTCTTGCCGTAAAAGTGACCGGGCTCGCCGCCGCAGAGCTTGGAGATCTCGTCGCGGGTCATGGTGTACTCGTCCTTTGGAATCTCAATGTTGCGCGACAGCTCAAACGCGTTCTCGGCGTAGTACGTCCGCGTGAACGCGTCGCAGCTGTAGAGCTTGAACGTGCGACCAAAGATCGGAAAGTTCATGCCAATGAAAATATCGTCAAAGCGGTAATGGCCCGCGTTGTTGGGCTTCATGAGCTTGCCGCGCTTGAGGTACGTGCCTTGGGGCAAGCCCGAGTTGGCGACGCGGTTCTCGATGATCTCAATCGTGTCGTCCTAGTCGCTGTCACCAACCCATTGCACTCGATTGGCCTACGCGCAAGTAGAAGAGCAGCATCGTGCGGCGAAGGCGAAAGAGCTCAGCCGGGCTCTCGTCGACCGTCTCTTCAAAGAAGGCGTAGAAGCGCAGCACCTACGGCGCTTCGATGAGTTGGCAAATTTGCATCTCGGTGGACGTACTTTGGTCGCATTCGCCGGCGCAAACTTGCTCTCTTCGAGCTCGGGCAGCTGGCCAATGTCGCGGGCGGTCGTCGTGAAGCGGCCCTCGTCGTGCTTGTCGGCGCGCGTCGCAAGCATCGACGGCTGCTGCGGCAGCGACGAGTCGATCATCATGCCCCGCACGAGCTTGAACTTCTGCTGCTTCCCATCCGGCGTGAGCTTGGCGGTGTAGTTGCCGCGGCCTAAGATCGGATTGCTCTTCTGGAAGACAGGCTGCGCCATGCTGCTGCTGCTGCTGCTGCTGCTCGCGGCCGACTGACAAGTCGCGATCGTTTTGAGCTATTTTTGATGCAATGTACGGTACGTTGTACGTACGTTTAATGTACTGCTGTACGTACGTCCCAACGGGTTTGTCCAAGTGTTTTAAACACGCCCGAGAGGGTGTTTCCAACCGCCTATGAGAGCGAGAGCGATACGCACGCACGCAGCCCTCACCCAAGGCGTCGCAGTACGATACCTTATACCTGCGCATCGCGTTGTCCCTTGGTAGCACCAAATGCGCGCTTGGAGCTTGCAGAGGTCGTGCGCGCGGCTTGTCCTGGGCGACTTGTGTATAAAACAAATTCTGTTCATTGGAGTGTACGAAACACCACCTGGCGCATTGGCAGCAGCGCTTGGAGTGCGATGGAGTCGCTGCCCGAAGCGAGCCCACCGTCGTGGCGGCTCGAGAAGCGCAAGTCCAAGTACGCGCAGGCGCGCGAGGTGCTCGAGGCAACCTTCTCGTCCACAGGCGTCGAGAGTGCCGTCCGGTCGCTGGAAGGGCTGTCCTTTCTGAGCTGGGACGAGTTCCATGCGTACCTCGACGCCTACGCCCGCGAGACGCACCAGGCGTATATCTCGCGCGATACGAAGCTCACAGCGCGCTACAACAACGAGCAAGTCAAGCGCCGCGTCAAGAACTTCACGCCCGTGCCACCCGAGTTCAAGCATGCTCGCGTCCGGTACGCACGTTGCAGTGCTGCGGTGGGTTGATGGCACGCTCGTGTAGCTACGACTGCAAGCACTCGCACTCGAACATGTCCAAGAACAAGAGCTTGCTCAAGGAAACGCGCGATGTCGACGCGGCCAAGCGAAAGCTGCGAGATGGCGCGTTCTACTCGGCCTGCCCCGTCAAGATGCACGTTCAAGTGCACCGGAACGAGGCCACGCACGGCGAGTGGCGCGTCCTCATCACGTCGCACGTACGACTGGCGACGTGGGCACTGCGGCGCCTTACCCTTTGAGTAGATGAATGTGCACAACCACGACGTGTCGGAGGACGTGCAGGCGCCGGTCGTCCATGGTCCGGTCCGCCTCGATGTGCCACGTATGCTGCCACTCAAGCCCGACGCCGCCAAGCGCCATGAAGCCATGGACGAACTCTTGGGCTTCTTCGCGACCTACCAAGCCGCAAGGTACGTTTCGCGAGCCTGGGTGGCCCCATGTAGCATCATGACGTGCAGAGAGGACCCGGACGCGTTCCAGCGGCGCTACTGCGACCTCCACACCTACATTTACCAGTCGCTGTGCGAAGACGCACCCAACGACCCGATGGACCCGGCGTTGCAGCTCTTTCAGAAGCTCCCGCGGCCCCACGTGCGCAAGGACAAACGACCCAAGTACACGCCCCCAACCTTTGAGATTTTGTAACAACTATAGTAGCTATTCGTTTAAGCTATACCATAGTATACGCTTAGTATGTTTTTTGCTTAGCTATCCTTGTGTGTGTCTCTAGTTCCGGCCCAACCACCAGGCGGTACATCCCAGAAGCAACCCTAACCACGTTCAAAGATAAGGGAATGTACAAAACACCTTAGGACACCCCAGCTAGGCGTCGAAAGAGTGGCGGCGCTCGGGAGTGGGATGACGGACGCGGCGACATCTAGTAGTTTGGTCATGTAACTAGACCATCTCCGAAGGACGCACCCGACACACAGACGGGATACTTGGCGTGCAACATCTTGATCGTGCCCTTGACCGTGTTGGCGCAGTAGGCGGCGTCACTCTTGATGCTATCGACAAGAAGCCCGAGCTGCGTATCTGGGTCAAATTCAGGCAACGCGTCCAGAGCCTGGAACGACTTGGTGTCGACGATGAAGAGCACAAAGTTGCAGCCGTTGCACTTGCTACATGGTGATCGTCCGAAGTGAACGCAAGTCGAGTAACCACGTACAAGAGTTGAAGGCTCTTGGAGAAGTGCACGTGACTCAGCACTGTGAGCGGGTTCCCGCCAAAGTATCTACCATGCACACATTGTCATGGAAGCCAATGACGCAACGTTCGTACGCTTTTTGCGTCTGTGTAAGGTCCACGTCCTTGAGCACGCGGAGCTGATTGCGCTCTACGGACCTACTTCCCCGCGTGACAAGGATAAGACTTGAGAAGATCTGCGTACAAAATCTTGGTGGCGAGTGGCGCATCGATCAAGTCGGCGATCTGGTTGCCGTCCATCCAACTAGATCAGTTGTCCAGTTGCCCGTACATTCGATGGAAAATGTTGCGAGTACAATTCCTCGACCGAGAGTGGGAGCCCTTTCGGTATCGCGGTCAAGCTGCCGTTGCTGAGGTACCTACGATGTATGACATCATGATGATACGAAGTCTGCATTTTCAGGTCGTACAGTTCAGTGAGGCTGAGCGGCCAGCTGACCGAGGGCATTTGAGCTTGCATTGGGCAGTTCTCGAGACCACTATCCAGTCGACGCGTCGTGATGACGCGCACACATTCGCAACGACGTACAAGACAGTCAGGCTCGGCGGCAGTGCAAGCGTGGTCTGCTCCAGGCGAAACCCACTCGAGCAGTTTTGCACGAGCCTACCCCAGGCGTCAGTGGCCAAGAAGGTCGATATGAGTAGTACAATTTCGTTCCCTCGTACGACGAGAGGTTGCCGATGCTCGCGAGGCCAGCGATCTTGGTCGTAAGAGGACTCACCGACCGCCACACTTCGCTGCAAAGCGCGTTGACGCGGCAGACCGCGACGCCGGGCGTGCAGTACGTGCCCGATGTCAAGGTGTCGCCTGTCGCGTTGGCGTGCGGGCAGGGCGTCGCAACACCAAGAGCGAGAGGCAAGTGCACAAACAGCAGTCGCAACATACTCTGCTTCGAGCACTACGATTCAAAAGTGACGTTTGAATAACCCTCAACGCGACCGTGTCACACAACGATGTGTCCACGATGATGGAGTCGCACGCGGCGCCTGGTCCGGCACCAACACTCGCAATGGACGCACACTCTACTGCGTGACACACACCCTTCTTTCAAGATCTTGGACCTCGGTGGCTGGAAGGAAAATGACTGCTGGAACGAGAGGCTCGTGTTGGCATCTATCAAGTCTTTGGACCTAGCGGCGTGCGTATCCTAGTTACAAAATGGGAACAGCTCAAGAAGTAGTCTCTTTCTACACAGCTAGTGAGATTTGACGTACTAGTAGTGTAGTAATCAGAACATTCTCAGCCGACGTGCATTGTGACTTCAAGGAACTCGCGGTGGCATGGCACGTTGCACCGTGGGACGACCCTGAGCTGGACACGATGCTGCTTCCGACAATGCCTAGTCTTAGTTTCGAATCAGCGCCGTCTCGAGCATGCAGCGCGCTGTATTGATGCTGGCTTCGGCCGCCGCCACTGATCTCTCGTGTCCGTACCTCTTGTCGCCATACAACGTATTGACGGCCGGGGCGTTGTGCCCGGCGAGCGCCATCGTGTGCCAAGTCGACAACCTTTGCCAAGTGACGTGGGCGAGCGTTGGCAGCCAATACAAGCTTGCTGACATTGCGGGCATCGGTGACTTGCGTCAGTACAGTCTGCAAAAGCTGTATGTCTTGGTGTAGCTTCGTCGGGTCTCATCCACCGTGTAGGATCCTCCAAAACTCGACGACGCATCTCCAATTTGAATCCAACTTTCAGCTGCCGTCCATGCTGGCGGAATTGTACGTTTTCATGTGGACACGTGACAGTTTCAAAACTGACAAGTCATGCTGACAGCGGCATCGAGCACTCGCTTTTTCGCAACGTGAGTCAGCTCGACGGCATCACCTGGCCGAGCCTCACTGCGCTGTACGTCCTTACAATGGCTGATTTTTATTCGGGGTCTCAACGGGGCGCACATAGGTACCTCAACGACGACAGCCTCGAACGCATCCCCCAAGGTTTGCCCAAGGTCCTCGCCGAACTCTGGCTCGACGACAACCGTCTCACGACCCTGGATGCGTCGCTCCCGACTGTCAGCAATGTTTTGTACTACTTTGGCACTTGCTATGTACATATAACTTATGGTGGTTTCTGTTGCGTAGCTCGGCCGAGCGCAATGCCATTCGGTCGATTGTCAACGTGAATTTCCGATCCGCAGCGCGCATGTACAAGTAGTATCGTGCCCGCAAGGCGCACTCATGGTGACCTTAGCTACTTGTCGGGGAACGCGATCTCGTCCATCACCAACACGACATTTGGCCAGGGTCTCACGCTCTTGTACGACTATCGTCGATGCCAGGACGCGGCTCATGACTCGACATAGACAATGTCCGCAGTGCGTTGCGTCGATGCAGCTCACGATCAGTGCAGACTCGTACGCTGTGCTGCAGAGTCTCGGGCCATACAACGCTAGTACCAACACGGGCGTGAACTTTGGCAACCACGCCCTCACCAACAGCTCGAGCTGCGACCCCAAGGACGTTGCCAATACGCTCTTTGGTCAGTACCCCGTGTGCATTCGAGGTACACCGACCGCTCATGATTGTCGACAAAAGAACGAACGACGAGTAGATGCACCTGGAGTCACGCCCGCGACGCCCACTAAACGTGGCAACCTACTAGACGACGGACTGCCCACACTGTGGGTGGTTCTCTTGGTTCTGGGTGTACTTGTGCTTCTCTGCTGCATCTTTTGCTGTTGTTTCTTTTGCTGCCGCTGTCATCGCGCCAAAGAGGATAGCGCGTCGTCGACGCCACCGAGCCAAGCGGCGCCAACACCAACACATACAAATTTCACTGCACTCGAGCACCTTCCCGCACCATCGTGTCCGACCAACGTCACAATGCCGGGCGTCCCCTACGTCCAAGTCACTAACACGTGCAACGTCATCGCGGCACTTATGCCGTGGCAGCTCCCGATGGACGCCATCACGTACAGCCATGTTCTCTCAACCGGCGGCCACGGCCACGTCTGGCTCGGCTACTACGAGAATGCCCCCGTCGCGATCAAGACGCTTCGCAACGTCCACTCGTCTTTGGCCCAAGCCGCCTTTGCACGCGAGATCCAGCTCATGACGTCGCTGACGTCACCGCACATTGTTGCGTGCATCGGTGTCACGTGGTCGCTGGACGACAATGACCTGCGGCTCGTGGTCGAGTACATGGACCAGACCGACCTTCGCGAGTTTCTGCAAAAGACGAATCCGATCTCGTTTCCGTGGTCGCTCAAGGTCGCGTCGCTGACGAGCGTCGCGGCGGCGCTGCAGTACTTGCACGCTCGCGGCATCGTCCACCGCGATCTCAAGTCCAAAAACATCCTGCTCGACACGGTCAAGGGCACCAAGCTCATGGACTTTGGCGAAGCGCGACTGGTTCGTATTGAGCCCTCGACTATGTTTCTACTCTCGAGTAGGACGCGCCCGAGACGATGACGGCGGGTGTCGGAACGTGTCGCTGGACAGCACCCGAAGTGCTCCGGGGCGGTCGCTACAGCGTTGCCGCCGACATTTACTCGTTTGGTGCGAAGATGTGCCGGCGCAAATGTACTCATGCTCACTAGGCATGGTGCTGGCCGAGATGGACGCTCACAATATCCCGTATGCTCTCGAGCGAGACCCGAGCACGGGGGCACCGCTGGTTGATGCGGTGATTGTCACGCGCGTCCTGCAAGGCACGCTGCGCCCGGTCTTCTCGGCGGCGTGTCCGACCTGGCTGCCTGATCTGGCGCTGCGATGTGTGGACCCGAACCCTCTTGGTCGCCCAACAGCGGCGGACATTGGCGTTCTCTTACGTGGTCACATGACAGTCTAGTAAGAACAACATCAATATTACACCCATGGTTTAGTCTAATTCGAGGACTGGATAACCCACCCGAGGTTCACCAACGCGATCTCCATAAACGAGACGGGCGCTACTGCACCGTACATTGCCCTTGTTGCGTCCTCGGAGCTAGATGTCGCGGCTGTTGCCATGCATGCAAGGTTGCGATGGCACCTTGTTGCGTCGACAGCGCGCTGTCATCCTCGACTATGGTCGCTCTGCTACGTCGCAGATCGTGACCACTTCAACCTGCGCGCCATTGAGCAAGCTTGTATCCGGATTTCCGGATATCGTGCACATTTCCATGCCGTGGGCTGCCAACAACAACCAGGCGGGCGAGCTCCGCCTGCCGTCGCACGCCGCCTTCCTCAAGAGCCAAGGCGCGCCGGCGCCGTCGCAGACGTTCCGCGCGCAGCTCTACCGCCACAGCACGCCGTTCGCCGTCTACTTGCACCCGAGCCATGCGCCGGCCGAGGCCACCGACGTGCTCTTCGTGCACCCGCGCACGCACGCGCAGTTTGTGGCGCAAGCGCGCTTCCTCGCCGACGTGCCTCTCGATGCGATCTGGTGCAGCGACGAACAGCTCATCAACTTTGAGCTCTGCGACGACCAAGTCGACACGTGGCGCTGGTACAACGCATCGAAAGACCCGATCGCGGCCTCAATCTCGCTCGAGATTCGACCGCTATACAAGGCGGCGTCATCGCCCGAGGCCATTGACGTGGCGTCCGTCATTGACGCCTTTCTGAGCGCCAGCGCCGGCAAGATCGTGACCGAGAACGAGCGCGTCGTGCTTACGCTGGGCGCCAACGATTACTTTCTGCGGGTCCTCGACATGGACGCGGACGATCCGGACGAAACCGAGTTTAGCATGCCCAACGTCTTCCGCGCCAAGGTTGCGACGGTCACCAGCGTCCTTTTGACGAAGGAAAACCCCAGCGATGCCAGCTACACCCTGGTCAACGATATTCGCACGACGCACGTGGCGCCCATCACGGCCAAAGGCGAGGTCGTCGACGTCTGGACGTCGGACGACGAGATGTTCCCTGTCAAGAAGAAGCTGCTCTGGCCGTGCATCAAGCTCACGTCGGCCGTCATGGCCGGCTTTGGCGTGCACAAGGACAAGGAAAGCGTCGTTCACGTCGACGTCGACTGCTGCACGTTCGATCGCGTCCTCCTCTACCTCGAGCACTCTGTCTTGTACCCGGACGAGCCGTTCCAGTTCGATCCAAACGTCACTGACAGCCTCCTCCAAGCGGCCATTTCGATCGGCTGCCAAGTACTACCTGTGTTTAGAGAACCGTCGTCATCCCTTCTAGGGCCTCGAAGACCTCTGCCGCATGCGCATGGGCGAGTTCTCGTCGCGCGTCCGCAAGCAAGCGATTCCGTACGCGCTGGTCGTCGAGAAGAACGCTGGCAACGACACGTGGCTTATCATGGACGGTATGGTGCTCGACATCACGCGCTGGCTCCCCGAGCACCCCGGTATGGTTTCTCTTGTCCATATCCAGTAACGGGACGCCTTGTAGGCGGCTCGCACCTGATTCCGGCCGAGGCGCTCAACATCGACTGCGTCGGTATGTTTGAGATCTACCACGCTTCCAAGGCCGCCTTCCGGTATCCATACGCTTGGCTAATATGGACACCTTCCATCTCAAAATGCTAGGTACTTGAAGCAGTTTTACATTGGCGAGCTCGACGCCAAGGAGCGTGCCGATGTGCCCAGTGGCCACTCGAACCCGCGCATTCCGCTGCCGTCGCAAGGCTTCCTCGACCTCCTCGCCCAGGTACGCATCGTCGATGCAGCATAATGCTGATGCCTCATATTGTAGTATACCAAGTGGCGCATTGAGCCCGAAGCCATCACGCACATCAGTTTTTAACACCGTGGTTCCAAACCGTTTAAAACACCCGATTGCCATTGCAGAACCTGTTTAAAACATCTCAGTATCGAATCTGCGCCGAGTTGAAGAAGGTCCATGCGCACGGACTGCGCGATGAACGTCCTGGGGTCGAGCGACCTCTTCGCCCTTATCGCGAGCTTCCGCGATGGTCTCCTGGAGGCAACGTACGAGCTCAAGCGAGCCTGCCGCGGCTGCTCGGTGCATGTCGAACGCGCCCCGTACGAGGCCTACCACGCCCGCTTCAAGCCATGGTTTACCCGCTACGGCACGTCGCAGCTGCTCAAACTCTGCCAAGTGCACCTCTTCGTGTACGCCCTCGACTATGCCAACATGGACGTGCTGCGCTGGATTCAAACGACCCACAACCTCGCGTGGGGACGCGCCCCGTTTGGCTGGGACTTGCGGCTCCTCGATGCGTACTTTTGCCCGGACATTGAATCGCGCTACTACTTTCGGACGGTCGGGTCGTCGACGCTCTATGCACATCCGCAGGCGGTGACCCAAGCAGCGATGCGCAACCACGTCGAGATCCTCGCCATCTCGCTCGAGATCGAGTGCAACATGCGCAGCGTCTGGATCGAGACGTGTCGCCATGGACACGTCGCCGTCGCCGAGTTTGCGCAGCGCGCTGGCTTCATTGGCTGGTCGTACCAGCACCTCAACGTCGCCGCGCGCCACGGGCACTTGGCCTTGATCCGGCACTTTCACCAACAGGACTTTAATGGCTTCAACGCCGCGACGATCTGCGCTGCCGTCGACAGCGGCAACCTCGCGCTCGTCCAATTTCTCTTGTCGCATCGACTTGAGGTAACGCTCGAAGACGCCATGTGCCACGCCGCGGCGAGCAGCCAACTCGACATTCTGCGCTGGCTCGTCACGCAGCCGACCGCGCCTCTCTACATGCACAAGGTGCTCACGGCCGCGTGCGCCAACCTCTGTAACGACGTGCTTTTGTACCTCGAGCGCCACCATGGCTTGCAGCCGACGCCCGCGGAGTCGATGCGCCTCGCTCGTCGACGGCAGCGCCAGCGCACCGCGTGATATGATGCCACAGAGTTGGCTTCTTGACCGGAGCAGCGACACAATGCACCCGAGGTGACAAAGCTTGTGTGCAGAAGAGCATGGCGACTTCCCATGCAGCGTACGCATGCTTGCATCCTCTAGCGAGTCCGAGTCGCACCTTAATATACACAATGGTTCTTTCGCATCGATGCTTGGGCTGCTTGAAGCTTGAAGCTTGAGATTGGATTCGGACCGATCCGAAATGGATTAAGTTGAATCGAAAATGACTTCGATGATCGTAGTATGCGACCACGTCCGTTGACTCGGGATGTCGGCCAGCAACTCAAATTGAGTTTGGAGGTGCTCGCTCTTGATGAACGTCCACCGTTGCTGTTCCAAGATGACGTGGACGCCGGTGTTTTATGTTATAAATAGTCCTTTGACCTAGTATATAACTCAATATTAGCTCTATATCTCCAATTATTGTTTGGTTGTTTTGTTGGTGAAATGGCAAAATCGTGCAATCGAGATCTTTCGATGCCGCTAAACACCAATCTAAACTAGATGTATGTATGGACCCTCTCGATTCAAGACTCGACTAGTCGACAAGCAGATCATCGCAGGAACCACGTGGGTCCTTCGTCAAGACGTATGCAAGCACCATGCGTGGTACATGCGAGAGCTCGTATAACGACAGTGCCTTGTCTTTCTCACTCGTCGACCAACCCAATACGTGGACGACAGCCCGCTTCCGTATGGGACACGAGCTTGTGGCACCAACAAGCGAGTCCTCTTGACGTCCGACCGCCTGCGCCGTTGATAAGCCAGATCTGACCAACGATTCTAGTTGTTTCTCGTTCTAGAACTAAGAGAACTCTGGGTGTCGACGCAAAATCACAAACTCATTCTAGTACCGGTACTGGAGAGCGCATTTTATGCATCTGCGATGAACGTCGTCGGTCGCTCGTCAGTCTGGGTTGCGCGACGCGCGGTCGCTTGGCCTCGAGCCCTCGCCCAGTAAACGCCAAGAAATTGCCTTCGTTTTAGTAGTATCTACTATGTTAGTCGTATCTCTTGGTCGACTAAGCTGCGAGGTGGGTCGCGTCTGTCGTTGCAGCCGCGCGCTCGGTATACAAACTCCTAGAGTAGCGATCCTATTGGGTCAGTCGGCCAATATATTATTTCGCCTACAAACTTTCAGATAACATAAAACCGTGGGGAAAAAATAGATTCGAGCTTTGCCATTTCTGGAGAGACATGGAGCAGCCGCGGAGTCCATCGCCGGTCCCGCGCCGCAGCCCGTCGGACCAGATCGAGCACCTCACGCAGCACATGTCCATGAAGGTCGCGACGAACGTGCTCGCCGAGATGAAGCTGCGGTCGCGCAGCACCGTGTCCATGGCGCGGGGCGACTCGTACGCGAGCAGCAACTCGAGCAGCAACGGCGACGACGACAGCAGCGACGGGTCGTCGCCCGAGACGTCGCCCATGGCTGCCGTAGCACCACTTCGGTCGCCGCGCCACGCCGACCCGGACGCCAGCGATGCGTCATCGTCCACGGAGGCGCTGCTCATGCCGGGCAAGGCGTTCCTCCAGAGCTTCTATGCGTTCCTCAAGGAGCACCGCAAGTCGCTTCGCCAGCGCAACCCGCGGCTTCAAGTCGTGCTCAACCCGCCGTGCCTGCACTACCTCGAGCACTGCTTCTACGCGATGCTCCTCCCGCTCTACGGCCCCGATGGGACCTGCGTCCTGCAGTGGGAGACAAAAAAGGACACGCCGGAAGTCACGACCGACGACGCACCGCGCGGTATGTCCAAGACGCAGCGCATGCTCAAGCTCGCCGGCTTTGTGTTGCACATCGTCGACCTCCACATCCAGACGCTGCCAGACTCGCTCTCGCTACCGTCGCAGTGCAACCTCGGCCTCTTCTCGTCCCTTCTGTACCTCCGCCTCGACAGCATGCCCCTCAACTTGATCCAGGGTCTAGTGAGCTTCAAGAAGCAGCTCCTTGAGCTCACGCTGCTGCACATTCCGCTGCACTCTGTCGCCGACGTCCTCGGCAGCATCGAACCGTACGAGGCGACGGACGCTGGCAGCCCGATCTGGTCGTCGCTGACCTCGCTCGGCCTCATCGACTGTGGCCTCACCAAGCTGGATGCGTCGCTCGCCCTCGCGCCGTCGCTGACGCAGATCAACTTGTCCTCGAACACGCTGACGTCATTGTCGCACCTCGAGAACTGTCCGCAGCTGTCGCATGTCAACGTCAGTGGCAACGCGCTCTTGCATTTGGATGGCGCGCACCGGAGCCTCGCGAACGTCACGTCGCTTGTGCTCCACACCAACCAACTGTCGAGCGTCAAGGGCATCGCCAAGATGTACGGTCTACAGGTACATCGACACTATGTCCACAACGCACATGACACAAAGGACTAGGCACTCGATCTCAGCCACAACGCGATCTCGTCGCTCTCAGATGTAGCACCACTCGCAGCACTCCCGCTACTGCAGGTCGTCACGCTCACCGGCAATCCGCTCGAGATGGACGAGGACGCGTACCGCCACGAGGTGCTGCAGCTCTTTGGGAAAGACGTGCTCTTGGACAGCGTGCCGTGGACACCGTCTGAGCTCCAGCGCGGCTCGTTCACTCGGCGCAAGTCGCTGGCGGTTGTGACCGAGCTCGACAGTGCGCCTCTCGACCCGCCTCTGGCGCCATCGAGCGACGGCAAACACCGCCACGACGTGCAGTGGCACAAGTCGTTGGCGCCCGCCAAGCTCTACGACGTTGTCGCGCGCGTTGGCATGACCTGCGTGCTCTTGGTACGCAGGCGTCTACTATGCTTAACTCATCCCACCGCTGTAGGTGGTCGCGCAGGCCATCGCTACATGTCTGTGGGCCCGCGACGAAGAGAGCGAGACGCTCACGACGCTCGTTGTCAGCGGCATTGGCGGGACAGTCCTTTTGCTGGCGCTGCCACTGTCGCTGCTCACGTATGTGCTGCAGCAAGCGCACTTGACGTCGCCGCCCGCGCCACCGGCGAGCTCCATGGGGTCGCCCAAGCCGCCCTTATCACCACGCGTACGTCTCTTTGCATAGAGAAGAAGCCATAGCAACGTCGGCGCGGTAGATGCAACGCGAGCTCGCCGCCAACCACATGTTTCCCGATGACGACGATGACGACGACGACGCGTTGCGCTCGGCGACCTCGACAGCGTGCTCGCTGAGTGTGTGGTCGACGGCCCTGGAAGTCCTCGTGGACAACGCCGAGGTATTAACACTGTGTCTTATCGGATTATATATAACGACTCGTTAGCACATGCCGCTGCAAGACTTTTTGGTCATGTGCCAAGAAACCGCGGGGCTCCTGCATCTTCTGGGCCCGACCGGCGCGTTTGCGCTCAAGTCTCTCACCCCCGAGCTCGCTCGTTTGGACGTTGCGTGGCGCAACACGGCCAAGGACGCGGACGTGACGCTGCAGGCGCTCATGGGTGCCGAAGACACGGACACGGATGGACGCGACGACGTCACGAGGTACGTCTTTGTCTCTAAAGACGCGGGGACTGGACGGAAAAGCTAGCAATGTGCTGCGTATCGTGCCTGTGTTGGCGTACGTCAAGAACCTCTGCCTGGAGATGGAGAAGGACCGCGACCTCTCACTGCGCCACTGCGCGTCCAAGGCGTACTTGACGTCGGTCGCCAAGCAGCAAAAGCACCCGTGGCTCGTCCAGAAGGCCGTGCTCTCGGCCATGCAACTCAACCCAATGACGCGCGAGAGCCTTATTGGTCTCTGGCGCCCGCACGACGGCATCGACGACGACGAAGACGCCGAGGCTTCGCTCATCGAAGAGCGTCTTCACGCCTGCGGCCACATGCTCGACATTGTCTTGGTAAGTGTCGGCTTGATGTTGTGACGATCTATCTGTGCCTTAGAGACACCTCGAGACGTGGTACGAGTCGCTTTAGCTTCCATAATGACATCCAGCATCGGTCGTTCTCGATGTGCTTCCTGTTCCATTGGGTGGTTAATATCGCTCTTCTGTCTCCAAATGTGACACGATCCTGCTGCAATAGTTCAACAACAAAAACACTAGTTACATCATATGCTACTTCTTTTGGTGGTTGACGAAGCGAAGCGCGATCGCGTTGAGGACCAAGATGATGGCGATCCAGCCGAGCGTGGCGAGCGTGTTGGTGCTGGCGTCGTCGTACTTCATCTCGTACACGCCCTCGACGTACTCCTGGAGCGTGATGCTGGAGGCATTGCCCATCGCTTGGAGGACACTGGGCGGAACGTGCGCGAGCGTCTTGCAGCCGAGTTCGTGGCCTTCCGTGCACTTGGCAAACGTCTCGGCAGCCAGAATGGCCATGCTAAACTTGGGTGGCACAACGCTGTAGAGCCACCGGAAGCCACTCGGAATCTGCGACGCCGGCGGCGCAAAGCCCATGAAGAGCATAAAGATCGAGTTGAAGAGGAAGCCGACGAGACCCGCAAGGTCCACATCAGGTAGACAATACGCGAGCAGCTGGCCAAAGTAGACGTGGAAGAGCACCATGAGCGAGAGGTTGAGTCCGTAGTACAAGCACGCGCCCACCGACTCGTGGAGACCCACAAACGGGTAAAAGATGATGGCGAACGCAAA
>NW_008246068.1:1620233-1639409 GCF_000281045.1 Saprolegnia diclina VS20
CCCATGATGAGCACCAGACCGAGACGCCCTTGGACCAACTCGGCGTTGCGGAGGTAGACGCGCAGCTGGCGCAATGCAATCGCCATCGTACTCGATAGAAACGGCTCGGCAAACGGCGCGATGGGGGCGAGCGGCGGCAGCGATGGCGTCTGCTGCATCCGCGCCAGCATGGCCGCATGGACCGACGAGCTCAAAAACGCGCTGGCGAGCTCCCGGGCACTCAGCGACGGTCCATCCAGGTCCGGTGATCCAATGTCGACGAGGAAGTCGGGCACGTCGCGGTGCGGCGGGCAGGAATAGCCCAGCGCCTCAAAGTAGGGCATGCATGCGTCGCGCGGTCCGTGGTACAAGGTGTAGCCGTCGTGGAGCAGCAAAACATTGTCAAAGAGATCAAAGACATCTTGTGCTGGCTGAAGAAGCGCAATCACCACCGTCTTTTGGAGCGAGGTCGCCAGGCTTTTCTGGGCCGACACGATGTCAAACGTGGCAGCGGCGTCGAGGCCGGTGCTGATCTCGTCAAGGAACGACGCGCGCTTGAAGCCAAACTCCATCTCGCCCATCGTCACGCGCTTGCGCTCACCGCCCGAGACGCCGCGGAGCATGCTGTTGCCGACGACCGTGTCCTTGCAGTGGGCGAGGCCCAGCTGGCGCGCCACGAGGTCCGGCGCCGCCGCTTCGATCGACGCCAGAAGCGGCGTCGCGTGCTCGGGCACCGCCGCTAGCTGCTCGCGGCTCGTGACGCAGCGAGACGCAAACGACAGTGTCTCGTGCACCGTGAGCGTCGGGTAGTGCACGTCGCGCTGCGCCACATACGACGTCCAGCGCGCCAAGTGGGGACCCATGTCCGAGACGCCATTGTACGTCAGCTGCCCGTCCATGCGAAGGCTCTTGGTCGTCTTGACTTGGCCGCTCAAAAGCTTGAAGAACGACGACTTGCCGGACCGGGGCTGGCCGAGCACGAGCGTCATCGTCCCGGGCGTGAGCGTCCCCGTCATCGGGTGCAGAATGTCCTTGCGCACGGTCCGCGACGGCTGGTAGAGACCGCGCACCATCGAGGTGACGTCGCTCATGAGCGTCGGCAGCTCTTGGCGCGTCATGAGCGGGACGTCGGCCGAGAGCGCGAGGTCCGTGAAGCGAATTTCGAGCGGCGGCAAGACGCCGCCCACCTCGTCCTTGATCTTGCTGTGGTACGCGGCCGTGCCCTGGGCGAGGAGGTCGTCCGCCTGACCGGCTTGCTGCATGCGACTCGAATTCGAAAATGCGTCCTCGACGCTAAAGCTGTCGTCGCGCCACATGGGATACGACAACTGAATGTGTGGTGGGGACGTGGCGCAATCCGCTCGATCGTGACGCCGGCACAAGCCGATCGCGTGTTCCTCAACATGACACGTGGTGAGATTACTACGAAAAACAGCTGCCATATTGTACAGTCGTCGTGTACATGGGTCGTAGAATCCTATACTGCAGAAAAGCGTGGGAGAGGTCACTTGGTGGAGCCACTGGTATATGCAACTCTGTAGCGGGGTTGTGGTAAACAGCAATGTGATCGGCCGTGCTCTCTTCTAACGTAATAGGGTGGAGGGCTAGGAATGTGTTCGCTTCAGAGTTAGATCAAGCGCTAAGCTCACGGTCCTGTGGTCCGTAAACGCTGAGTCCTAGCATATGGTCGACACAACCCTTGACAACCGCAGCCGGAGACCTGACGACCCGGCCATTGCGACCCCGTGCAACGAGAAAAAGTGCAACAGCCGGCGCCAATCAGGGATGAGCTGCAGTGGATTCCACCGACTCGTGGGTTTGGCGGGCGTTATCAGCGCCCTACTAGCTTATTTCTGCTGGGAGAACAGGAGACGACGCAAAGAGCGCTTGACCTCCTTCAGCGTCCAAAGCTGGCGGGCTAAACGTGCTGAGTGCGCATCAAGGTTGAGAATGATGGCTACCAAACTGCTCAAGGCAAAGCTTGTGCATCCATGGATGTTGTTGAATCTTTTGCTTGTCAGTGACGTGCAAAAGTGTAAGTGTAGTTGCATGACCGAAAGATTCGCGGTCGCCACGGGGCACGGGACATATTCTATCGCTACAATTATTAATAATGCTATGATTCGCTGGACAAGGGTTGGCAAGTGTGCTGGAGGCAAACCCGAGTAGAATAGACGCAGACCCCGCTCGTGGGTAGCGGAGAACTCTCGAGATGGCACCATACTGGGGTATTATTGGGAGTTTGGGGCTCGTAGGAGGTCTCGAGTACTAGTACAGTACTCGGCAGAGGACCTGGCGTAAAGGTGGCTGCGGAACCCACCGCGCGGCAAGCCACTTGGTAGGTGAAGTCGCCGTAGCTCGGTTGCATAATGGAGGACCATTGTGAGTCAACGCAGCAGTCGAGACCGTCCATATACAAGCCTTGTGTCAGGCGTTGAGGTGTGGACAGAGTCACGCCAAAGAGACAAACCACGCAGTCTTGTGCACTAATAGTGAACATCACTAAACCCAGCTTAGTCAGTTCTTTCTGGGACGAGACGACAACCCCAACACTCACGACCAACTTGATTCGTCACTGACGTGGCGTCACGCCGTCGCTCGACCGTGTTGCAAATTTTTCTGCATGCATGTGATTGGTCTGCTCCACGTCTATTTGCACCAATCGCAGCATGATACTGCCGAGCCAGTCCACGCCCCATTTGATTCGCTGATTTTCAGCCAATCCACGCTCGCCCTCTACAACTTTGGCAGTGGATTGGATAGCACTGGCCAATCCAAACAGCAAACGAATGGAAGTTTCCGGCAGCAGCAGTCACACGGATCAGTTCCAGCATGGCGACCAAGTCCGTGACCTTCGCCACCACCGCGTCCGTACGTAGCTACGCAGTAGCCTTCGTCGATGGCGTCCTGCCCGACGAGGACATTGGCATCGGCTTTGCCGGCGCGATGGTCGCAGACAGCCGCCACGTTGACATCGCCACGAGCGCCAAGCCTCGCCCGCGCCGCCTCTCATTCCGCAGCAAATGCTTGCTCGTCTACGGCACGAGTTCGCCGCCAGCTACCGAGACGGCGTACATCGCCGAGCTGCAGGCACTAGCAGATCGCAGCCGAGGCGACCGCCTTGTCGCCCGCGCATTGAGCGACGACCCGAGTCCTCGGCGTCGTGAGCCCGGCAAAGAGCGCTGGAGCCCGGCCCAAGTGCGTGCACAGGCCAAGGCGGCCTACGCAGTGCAATGGGCGTCGACCATCGACGAGGTCGAGAGCGAGCCGCCGTGCACCATGTACATCCCACCACCGAGTCTGTTTACAAATCCGTTCGAGATCGACTTTGTCGCGCGGTCCGTCGACGCCGAGCCGCACAAGAAGCGCAAGCGCGACGACGCCGACGGCTGCCGCAGTCTTTCGTTCAAGTGCACCAAGACAGCGTCTGCCGAGGCGCCCAAAGCGTGGTGGCGGCTCTTCTTCTAGCTCTCGAATACACCTGATATATTCCAGTCCGGCTCTGGTGCGTCATCTCTAGCTCAAGTCCGTGGGGTCGAGCACGCCTTCTCCACCTGCAGACGCACGCAACGGGCTCGCGTGCAAGCGCAACACCAAAGTAGTGACGTCAACGCGTCATCAAAAGCAAGACAAATGTAATCATTACGGCTTGAGAGCTGCCATGGACGTGAGCATCGACATCATAATCGAGTTGACGCCAAACGGCGCGGGCGGCGGGCCACCTACAGACATCTCAGCGTGTCGACACCACGTGCAGTGGCGATCGATACCCATGGCGGCGGCAAAGGCGTCGTGGAGGTCGTCGTCCGAGAGCTGGAGGAGCTTTCCAACAACAATGGCATCCCGGAGCAAGTTGGTCACGGCCGTCTTGGCCTCGTCACGCGCCCCGTCGTCGGTCTCTTCTACGTACATACATCTACTGCTGTCTCCATGGTGCATCCGAGTAGAAACCGGCAAGACTCGCGTCGGCTACGACGGGCGCGGCTGCAGGCTGTTGCTTGGCGGCTTGCACGACGCGCACCGCGTCACAGCTAAAAATGCCTCACACCACTACGCCAAGGTGCAGACGTACCATGGCGCGTCCGAGTAGCCAAGGACAAAGTCGGCAGCTTCTTCGCTCAAGTCGACAAAGGTGGTGTCGGTCGGAATCGCAAAGCCCACGTCCGCGTTCAAGAGCGAGAGCGCGTTGGCGTTGCCGCCAGCGACGAGCGCGACGACCTCGCCGAGGTCCTGGAGCGTCTCGACCAGCAGATCGATCTGGCTGGGCGACCCGCCCTCGATGACGACACACGGGTGCTCGAGCAAGAGCAGTTTCCACTCGGTGAACGTGTTGGCAATCGAGATCGCACTCGCATCCACCACTTTGGGGGACAGCGAGTAGCTCTTGTCACTCGTCACGTCCTTGATCGTCATCTTGACCCGCGAGACGGAGGTAAACCGTCCCGAGGACGCCACGTGACGCGGCGACGACACGCCACTGACGTCATGATCGTCTGACGACGTGCGACGGGACCGAACGCTGAGGCTCGAGACGTCCCGAGCCGGCTCTACATAAAGTCGTCATTTTGTATATACACGGAATGCAAGGTCCGGCAACACACCCGTGACGACGTACAAGTTGACGTCGACGGCTTGGCAGTGCGACGCCAGCGTCACCAGGTCGGGCTGCGCGTGGTCGACTAGGCCAAGCGCGCCGAGGTACACCATGTTCTCCGTCGGAAAGTCCATATTGGCAATGTCAAACGTGCACCCGACGGGGTACGTGGCGGGGTCGAGGTAGAGCTCAGCGACACCGACGACGACCTCGCCCTTGCTCTCGAGGCCCTCGACCATCGCAGTGACGTTCTGCAAATCGGTCGTGTCAAGCGGCAAGAGCTCGGCGTTGGCCTTGCGCACCTTGCCGCAGCGCGAGAGGACTTCCCGCGCCGGCCCCAAGAGGACCACGATGTGAGCGCTGCACTCGCGATCAAAGTGCACGTAGACGGCGCACCCGCTCACCGATCCGGCGGTCGACGCCGAGAAGCGCGACGTCGCTGGGTCGTGAAACCGGTCGCAGAAGCGACTGATCGCGGCTTGGTCGCGCGAGAGCTCATCGGGTGAGTGGCGACAGGCGGCAAGCGCGCGGACCATGGCACTGGCGTCGGCGTTGGCCTTGAAGGTCGAGAGAAGGTATGATGCCACCGCGGCCTCTGTGTCATCAGCTGTGCTCTCCGAGAGCGTGAGCCCGGCGTCGGTGGCCGTCACGAGCGCCGGCAGGTTGGTGCCGAACGAGACCGTCACGACGGTCCGCGCAATCACACACTTGTGGGCGACGACGACTGCCGAGATATTGGGGAGCGAAGACGGCAGCGACGGGTCGTGCTTAGACGCGACGCCGAGGCTCTTGATGTCGTCGAGCAGCTTTGTATTCGTCGTCAGCGGGCGTTGGCCTTCTTGCGAGAGAACCGTGTGCGAGATGACACCGAGGACGGTCTCGGCGCCGATGCGAACGACGATGCCCTTCCCGCTGCCCTGCGTCACGCTCGTGCCATAGAAGAGCATGTTGGGCGCTTGCATGTACGGAAGACTCACACCCGGCGAGTCAAAGACCGAGGCCACGCTGGCCACGCGCGGCAGGAGGGACGCGTCGCCGTTGAGCGCGTCGTGCGAGACCCAGAGATCCTCGGCCTCGACGAGACGGATATCGGCTGGCACGCACTGCCCCGCCTTGATGGCTACGACGTCACCGGGCACAAGGTTCTCGGCGCGCGTGTGAATCCAGTTCCCGTCACGGACCACGGCCACGAGCTCGTGGATGGCGCCGTGGCCAGCATCGGCGTCCGTCGGCAGTAAGTTGGGTGAGTTCGACAGGCTCGCCTGGAGCTCGGCGAGGTACCCGGACAAGAGACCGGTAGCAACGTTTGTGCGGAAGCGGACCTCGAGGGCCGCGATGTCGAGGAGGTGCTCGTCCATGGCCCGGCGCGGACTCGTGCTGATGCGGCCCATGATGATCGCCGAGGGCGGCAGACTATTTTTATACTGCTACGTCAATGCAATCTTGGGTTTTGTATGTTGCAGCGTGAAACTTTAATTGTGACAACGGCGCAAGGCCATTGGGCGAAAGATCGCGAGCGATTCTTTCGACGATCCTCGACCGCGGCTGCTGCAATCACAAGCCCTCAAGCTCCTGGAGTGCGACGGACGTAGCACACGCCGTGCACCCAGCTGCTCGGTTGCAAGCGGATCACCCATCTCTGCACTCTTTTGCTGCACGCCGAACCGCCGCTGGCGGCACTACGCGACCAAAGGTTGAACCGAGTGTGCGAAGGACCGCGCGAAGCGGGCGGTGACTACTACGTTCAACCGTTGGTCGCGTTGTGCCGCCAGCGGCCGTTCGGCGTGCAGCAACAGAGTGCAGAGATGGGTGATCCGCTTGCAACCGAACAGCTGGGCGCACGGCGTGTGCTACGTGGACGAGCCCGCTTGGAGCACGTGTACTGACAACACGAATTCAGCGATCGATGCGGCCAAGCGGCCATCAGCGCTTTGTCTTGTATGGTAGAGTCGCGTCACTTCCTACGACGCCAGCGTACCCAGCATGAGCGCTACCCTTCAGGCTGCCTATCGTCATCGTCATGGGATGTCCGTCCGGATACGCGACACCAGTCCGTCGGAAAGTGTCCCAAAATTATTGAAATGGGGACAGCGCCGCGTGCGTCAGTTTGCAGCTTGCCGCACGCCTAGTATGGAGCACGTGGTCTTGTTCAAGTGGAAGGAGGACGCGTCCGAAGACGCGATCGCGGCCATCGGCGCCGGGCTCATCGCGATGCGCGACAAGATCCCGGGCGTCGTCGACCTCGCGTACGGCCAAGACTTTACCATCAACCGCGCCAAGGGCTTCACGCACATGCTCATCGTGCGCCTCACGGGCCGCGACATGCTTCCGGGCTACGCCGAGCACCCCGAGCACCAAAAGGTCCTCGTCAAGATCCGCGAGATCGCCGCCGACATTATGGCCATGGACTTTGAGAGCCCGCGCTTCGCGCCGTCCGCTTAGATGGAACATGGTGCCATTTCAATTCACAATTTTTGCCCTTGCTCGAGGTATTGCTTGCGCTACAAAACCCGAGAGTTCACCAACTACAATTGTAGTTGATGACAAAGCTTCAAGTCGACAGCCAAAACTGTAGTCGATGGCCAAAAGTTTTAGTCGATAGCCAAAAAAAATAGTCACAGCAGCGAATTGTAGTCGATAGCCAAAAATGATGTCTATGGTTCAAGCCTGGTGCATTGTATCTCGGTAGACGAGCGCTCAAGGGCCTTCTCGTCGGCTTCGACTAAGTGCAAGTATGCAGACGGTTGAGAGCAAGGTTCACCTCCATCGTGACGGCGCAGGAGAACGCCTGTCCTTCTTTTCTCGAAACCCTCGATAACCTTCGAAATTTCCCGCCCTTTTACCCGGCGCCACTTGCAAATGGGCCTCCAAAAGAACTTTGCGGACCTCAAAGCGTCGTTCAAGCGGCCGTCGAAGGGCAACGAACCCAAGCTCTCGGCGGCCGAGTACGAGCGGCTCCGGCTCGAGCTCGAGGATATCTTGACCTTGTACGAGCCGTCGCAGATTGGCACGGCGGCAAACCTGCTCAGGCACTACGACGGCCTCGAAGCCGAGCTCGTCGAGTGCTACCGGTCCTACTACTATAAAGAGTCGCACGACGACGACCATCCCAACCAAATCGCACCTCCGACATACTGCAGCGGCAACAACGACCTCGAGGACCGCAAGTCGCGCTTTGCGACGGCAGCGGCACTCCGGAAGCGTCTCTCGCTCGCGACGCCATCATTGTCGTCACTGGTGCCGTCCAAACTCCGCTCGCGAAGCGCCAAGGCCCACAAGCCGTCAAGCGCAACTAAGATGGAGAGCATCCGCGGCCCCGACGTCTGGCCCGAAACGTCCCCACCCAAGCCAGGTACATGCAGCCACTTAAGTCCTTCCAGCATCCCATCAATGCTCTAGCGGGCGTCCCTGCGCACGGCTTCCGTCTGCCAAAGAAGTCGACACTCGTCGACTTGCTTCAGAAGTACGGGACCCTAGCCCTGCCCCACCCCTAACCACTTTTTCTAGAGTCAAGCTGTCTCGTGACGCAACGCAGCTGTACATGGCGGCTACCCCCGACACGTAGATTCATAGTGTGTAGGCTGGAGGCCGACGCGGCGCCGCTGCAAGCAACGACCATGTCCTTCCCGGCCCGGTGCTTGGACACGGGCGAGGACTACTTTATGGACGAAGTCAACCACGAGGTATGGAGGAGCCATGCTGGTACATATATATGTATGCCTGACGACTCGGACAGGTGCTGGCGCGGCAAAAGGATGTACAGTACAGCAAGCGCAAGAGCTTCCGCGATAAGGTTGTTGTGTTTCTGCAGCAGTACGACATGGCCGCGGTCGACTCGGTCGACTCGCTGCTTGCGTACGGCGGCAAGACCAACGACGAGATCTGGGACGATCTGCAAGTGCGTTCGCCGACGCTCCTGTCGCCGACGACGTTGTACATGTAGTTGATATTCATCTAGTTTTGTGTATAGATCCAATACAAAGTGAACCAGCGATCGCGGCTTCTCCAGTTGTTTCAGACGTACGACCCTGCGCATGTGGCCGACGTGGACGCGCTGTTGACGGAATATGCTGCCAACGTACGTCGAGATTGTGATTCTCTCGAATCGGATTGTGAATTTCTCGAATCGAATTGTGGAATTCTCTTGTCTAACGTAGGTGGAAGACATGATTGCGTTCTACAAGGCCAAGTTTGCCGATCAGAAGAGCAAGGTCGTCAAGCGCAGTGATCCGTGCACGTGGACACCTGGCGAACCCAACTCGTATCAGCTTCTCCCGACAGGCAACTAGACGGGCAAAAAATGTACTTACTGTAATGTAAAATGGTGAATTGGAAAAGGACAAAAGAAGGGAATGCTGCACGAGGCAAAGAAGAGATTGTGCAAACAGATATATCCTGGACAAGTTGTGCACGTCCTATTGGCGTACTAGTAGTGTTCGCACCCGGTGGCACAACTTCTTATGTTGCCATTCGAGGCAAAAATTCACCAAACAGCAAAATTTCATACGTATATTTTGTCCATCTTATAAAGAAAACATTTCAAAATTAGTGGTCGTGAGATCGGCGCGTGGCTTTGCCTGCGTTGGAAGTGCGTGATTCAGTTGCACCCGCAGTGTTTCGAGTCGGTGCGACGTCCGCAGCGCTTGGTTGGTGGTACTTGAGCGACCACTGCCACCGCCTTGAACCTAAAATCGAACTGCGAGTCAACAGCGACAATGGCCCGGCAGAGCTCGGTGGCGTCGGTGCCACCAAATGTGCACGGAACGTAGACTGTATCAAGTTTATTAACACGTATTCTCGTACTTTTCTAGTCATTTTTCGTATTGCATTGTGCAATTCGGTTGCTTGTCGTCTGCGCCGAAATGGCAATCGTCAATTTGGGTTGCGTGTTTCCAGTCTTTCCTTGCTTTCGGCAGCAATAAAGCTTCAGATTTGACATTGGCGTAAAACACCCAACGCGATCTTTGATGGCGAGCGGACGGGCCAAGCTCACGCTGGAGCGCGTGCTGGGCACGACCGCGCATGGCAACGCGAGCATGAGCGTGAGCAGCGTGAGCGGCGAGATTGCGTACGCGGCCGGCTGCGTCGTCGTCATGTACAACTTTCGCCGGGACAAGCAGACGCGCTACTACCGCGTCGAGAAGCCGGTCTCGGCGCTCGCCTTCTCGGGCGACGGCCGTCTCCTCGCGATTGCCGAGAAGGGCCATGCACCGGCGATCACCGTCTGGGACGTGACCACCGGGCAGCTGCGCGCCGACCTCAAGCGCCATACGCACGGCGTGGCGGCGGTCGCTCTGTCCACGGACGGCCGCCTCCTCCTCTCGGCCGGCCTCGTCCACGACAAGATGCTGTACGCATGGGATACGGCGACGCAGACGCTGCTCGGCGCAGCGGTGCTCTCGACCAAGATCCACGGCCTCGACTACAGCGTATGCGGCCGCGCATTCGTGTCGGTCGGGGATGCCCACGTCACGGTACCTACTTCATACCCTCATCCAAGCTCATGCAAGACATATAGTTTTGGCGCCTCGATAGCAACGACCGCCTCGAAACGAGTGGCCAGCTCCTCCCGGATGGGCTCGCCGAACTACGTCCGACGCCAGCGACCATGTCCCGACTGGGCGACGCTGCTTTTGTCGGCGTCAGCTGCAGCGACACCAAGACGTTTGGCGTCACGCGCTGCGGGTTTCTGTGCTGCTTTGGCGGCACGACCATGGAGCGGCTCGTGTCGATCGAAGCGGCGAGAGGCTTTGCGGTTTCGGTGACGACCGAGTTTGTCGCTGTCGGTGGCGCCTCGTCGATCGTCCGACTCTTCGACCCAATCACACTCGAATACAAGACGACGCTGCCGTTCCCGGCGCACTGCAGCGCGACACCGCTGAGCGACCACCTCCTACTGCCGCCGACACCGACGGCCTTTCCTGCCGTCGTCGCCGTGCGGTTGACTGGCGCGCACATTGCCATACTGTACGCCGACCGTGCGCTGTTGTTGCTCGAGATTCCGACGCGGACTGTGACGCGGTCGTTCTTGTTTCATAGCGGCCCGATCAACGGCGTCGCCGCGGTCGGGGCCGTGACCGGCCTCGACGCCCGGCAGCGCACCCAGTGGGCCGCCCCCGCGACGTCGGCAACGCACCCGATCCCAGACGGAACGTTTGCTACCGTCTCGGACGACCACACGTTGCGCCTATGGCACCTCGAGTACACCAAGAAGCACAAATTCCCACAGCCGTGGTGTCACGCCCACAGCAGCGACCTCGTCGCGTCGATTGTCGTCAGTGACGCGCCCGTGTCGATCGCGTCCGAGTCGGTGCCCGATGTTCACACGCCTCGGGACTCGGTGGACGCAACGGGTGACACAGGGCTCCAGTGCCTCGCAGTCTATGCGGCGTCCAAGATTGCGGTCGGCGACAAGCACGGGCACATTCATCGCATCGACTTGCAGTGGCCTCTCAAGCGACCGGCGCCGCTGCCGACGCCGCACGCAAGCGCCGTCCTCTCGATCGCGTACGGTCCGCAAGGGCACTTGGCCTCGGGTGGACGGGACCGGCTCCTCCACGTTTACGCGCCGACGGGCGACCTTCTCAAGAAGCTGGAGAATCACTCGGGCGCGGTGCACTGCGTGCGCTTCTCGGACGACGGCAAGCGCATCGTGTCGGGCGGCGCCGACCACGCGATCGTGTTTACGCAGGTGACGGACGACCGGATCTTCCGCTACAACTCGATGACCGTCAATGGTGGCCGCCTCCACGACGTCGCTGTCCTTGGCAACGACCATATTCTCTCGGCCGTGCATGCGCGCGTCGACGTCCATACACTCGTCAGCAACAAACACGTTGCTTCGTACGCCCTCGGCGAACACCACCACATTGGCGTGACGCCCGGACCGTCCCTCGTCGCGCTCTCGGGCGCCACCGACAAGACGGTCTACGTTGTGGACTATGCGACAGGCGACGTCCTGACCAAGGCGGCGGGGCATGGTGATGCCGTCACAGGCGTCCTCTTCACATTAGACGGGCGTCGCCTCATTTCGACGAGCGCTGACGGCTGCATCTTTGTGTGGCGTCTCTCGGATGACCTCCAAACACGCTACAAGGCGCAGCTACCTCTCGTGGCGGCGCCAGCAATGACCGTCGCCGACGCACCGCCCGTCATGCCACCTGTCCTTGCCATGCCGCCGCCCGCGCCTCCCGTGCCAGTGCGAACGACGCCGTCTGCGCCTGTTGTCGTTCTGGCACCGCCTGCACACGTCCCTACAAGCCCCGAAACAAAGGTTCCAACGCCAACCGAGATACCCGCCAAGACGTCAACCGAAATGGAGATCGTCGCAAAGTCGTGGCAAAACGGAAAGCAAGTCGTGCCGGGTCCGATGGCGCCGCTACCGATGGAAGACTGGATGAAGACGCGGGGGCCACCGCTACCACCCGTCGAGCTCACGCCGCCCAAGATCGCCGACGCGCCTTTGGACCGGGTCCCGGACTGGGCGCGGACGATCAAGCCGCTGTCATCAGACCCATCGCCCTTTGTCGTCGAGCCTCGAGGAAAGTGGGGCGCCGCCGGTGTTGTCGACAGCATCGCGGCCGTCGACTCGAGCTCCGACTCCGACTCGGAGGCTGGCGACGACAACGACGATGACACCAAGGACGGGATGGAGACCCAAACGCTGTACATTAAACAGTCGAGCGGTGCACTCCAGTCAGTCGACGTACCGATCAAGCGCTCAAGTGCGTCGGACGCTGAAATCGCCGAGCTCCTCGCGGCGGCGACGGCAGCCACGACGCTGGACCACGCGCGGGAGCTGCACTCGAAGCGCAAAATGCAGCGAGAGACTGCCCTCGCGGTTGCCGAGATGCAGTCGAAGCTCGGGCAGCTCGGAATTCTCAAGCAACGCAAGCCCGAGTACGAAAATGATAGCTTCACTGCTGGCTACCACGCCGAAGTCCACGGCGGCGGTCTCGGCCGGGTGACGACCGACGTCGACAGTAGCACCGTCGTCATGCAGTCGTTTGACGTTCCCTCGGTCGATGTCAAGGTGGTGCCACTGCCGAGTCCCCCGCCACCGATGGTACCTCGTGTCTCAATTAGCCTCGATATGACACCGACGGACGTGTCCTTGGGCCAATTTATTGCGGGACACAAGTTACAGCCAGAGCCCACGCCTTCGGTGGAAACGTCTCAGAGCATTGACGTCACACCGGTCAACATGTCCTTAAGCCGGTTTCTGGACGGTGACGGACTGGTCATGACAGCCAGCGTTGATTTGACGCCAACTAACGCATCCCTGAGCACTTTTACTACCGGGTATCACATCCCGTCACCCGACATCCGCCGTGACGCAACCCCAGCGACCAGCGTGGATATGACGCCCACGGACGTGTCGCTGAGTGTCTTTACGACAGGGTACGCGCCCGAGGCTCAACCCTCGGTGCAGCCAAGCGTCTGCGACAGCATTGACGTGACGTCGTCACTCAGTCGCTACGTCACGGGCTATGACGCAGCCCCGACAGCCGTCTCGACGAGCATTGACGTACGCAACGTGTCGCTGAGTACGTTTGTTGCGGGTCATGCACCAAGCACAGCGTCGGTCTCTCAGAGCCTCGAACCAACATCAACCTCCTTCAGTGCGTTCACGACGGGCTACAACCGCCGCAGTGTCGAAACGAGCGCGAGTCTGAACCTCAGCAACGTCTCTTGGAGTGCGTTTACCTCTGGGCACCAGCCGACCGACGTTGTTGCAGCCAGCATCGAGATACCGGTCAATATGTCGCTCAGCATATTCGTGGCTGGGCACCATCCGCTGTCGCCCAAAGCTCGCGCCGAGGTGATTGCCGACCCAGCGCCACCCGCAGCCGCCACGACATCATCTACCAGCAGCAGCATCGACCTCACCAATGTCTCGCTCAGTCATTTCGTGCACGGACTCGACCTTAGTTCGTTGTTTCTCATCGTGACGCGAGAAGTAACAACTTCGGACTAGGCCTTGATGGTGCTGCCACGCCGCTACGACCGCCGAGCCAAGCCTCCGTGTCGTCATCCAGTGAAAGCATCGACCTCACGAACGCATCACTGAGTCATTTCGTGCACGGCCATGACGATCTTTTAAGTACGTCATTCGAAGCGTTCCTGCCGGATGAGATGGACGGCGCTCGTGTAGCTGGACCTTCCAGCGACGGTGTGAAGGAGTCGACCAGCAACGATTCGGGGAGCGCGGAAGTTATACCACCGTTCAACGACGTAATGCAGTGCGTCGACCCCACCTGTAAAGGATGCTGGACGAAGGCTTCTTGTAGGAACTTGCACGCCCAAGTCGGCGCAACTGTCGATGTCTTCGCCCACGTCGTTGCGGTCAACACGGCGGACAAGGAAGGTACCGTCGCCGTCACGGCAACAGGCATCTTAGAGAACTTTTGCTGCTGCGTAGCCGCCGAGATCGCCGAGATGGCCCGGCTCCTCCAGCTCAAGATTGCAGCCTACGCTGCTCGCACTACCTGAAGACACTTTTGTCCCTCGCTTCGACCCTTGCGTTGGCATTGCATTTTTTCAATTTAACGCTGTATGGCGAACGAGGGTTGGGGTTGGTACATGGCTCGTCAACGACGGATTTAGGCTGCAAGCAGCGACTCGAAGAGCGACGTGAGACTGCGCAAGCCCGTGCAGAGGCCGTCGTCGCGCGTCGATACGTCCATTTGAATGTGCGCAAAGTCGATGAGCCGCACGTCGCAGCGCGTGCTGGGGGCCGCCGCATCATACACGAAGAGGAGTGAGCTGGCAATAAAGTGGTAGCGCTCGTTCGTGTCAAAGTACGTCTGGAGCGCGGCGAGATTGCCCAGAATCTGGTACGCACCAGATGTGAGCACGTTTACCAACGCACATGCGTACCTGGGGCACCACCGCATCGCGGATCTCGGGTGACGTGAAAAATGTGTCGAGCCCACCACGCACTTCGTCCAGCGTCTGGAGCGTCCGGCAGTGGTACTTGTCATATGATGTATACGCGTTTGCATCGACATCGTAGACCTTGATGGCTTGGAGGCGAAAGCCGACCGTCGCTTGGAGCGGAAACTTGCGGGACTCTTCCTCGACCTTGGCTGCTGACGCGTTCGGCTCGTACGACTTGGTGCCCATCTTGATGTCCATGATGCACGGGTGCACCATGCCATGCAGCAAGTTCTCGAGCTGAATGTAGCCTACACTGTTCGTCAGTCTCATATCCGAGATGAGGTCGATGTACGGCGGCCAGCGAGCGTGACGTCACCGTCAAACGCGGGCAGGAAAGGGCGCAGCGCCACGTCGTTCTGCGCCACCACGTAAAAGGCCCACTCGCGCTCGCCGCGGTTCTTGCTCTGGAAGGGCTTGAGCAAGCGGCCATCGAGGAGCTTCATGCCTACGCCTGCGTGAGCGGCGGCGAATCTGGCGGCGTACTGGTCTGTTCGCAGGCGTGGCCGCCCACTTGGTGGGGCATGGCCTCGAGCGCCGGGCGGCGCGTGCGCTGGTAGAGGACAGCGGCCACGAGGCCGGCGCCCAGCGCGACCACGACCGCCGCAGTCGTCGCTCCGCTGGTCATCACTGCGAAATATGTGACATGCTGCGAGTGTCTAAACACACGCAACATAAAACCGCAGCAACACCTTCCCAAATGCAAAGCCAAGCCGATGCAGGCAGACTGGCCGAATGAATGAGACATGTCCGCGATCTCGTCGTCCGCCAAGATGACTATCCTCAAGATGACATATACGTGCATGCGTGATCCAATGGTTTGGCTTTGTACGAACTGCGCTCCGAGATCCCAATCTTCCGCTCAGCAAGAAGGTCCAAATCTCGACCATCATCCCCATTTTGTGTGAAATTGACATGTACTCGGCGGTCCAAGCCACCAACGACACCATTTTCAGCGCCATTGCGCTGCCACGATCGATCCCGCGCTATCAAGCCAAAGAACTCGACGCGCTCAGCTAAGCCGACAAAGACATTCGACCAAGTCCATCCAATCTTCAAATTTAGTACGTCGAAGGCCGCAGCTTAGTCATCCAGCCAAAACTTGGAGAACCTCACGTAATATACCCCTGACAAGCGAGTGTGAATTGACGAGACGCTCATGGTGGGTCTTCTGTGACGTCATTGGGAATGTACGTGGCAAGCGTAAAAGCAAGGGGGTATGGTGTTGGCGCGATGGAGCGCTCGTCATCTTGAAGTTGGCACCGTGCATCAACGTCTCGCCGGACACATGTGTTAGTTCCTAGTTCTTCTATTGTTCGATGGTTCTTGATGGCTCGACCCTTGACGCCGAATTTCGTGGTCATAGAGACGTCGCGGTATCTTGAGCAGCAGCTAAAATGACCAAGTCGAGACTCTTCCGAGGGCAGCAGCACATGTTTGGTGGTGGCCCTCTCGTGTCGGGCGACACTAGAAACGCGCATCACGTGAGCTCGTCATGGATGATGATTCGAGATATTAATTGCGTGGTTCGCCCAGATATGGAGCTCTTGGTTCATATATGTAAACCTAAACAGCAGCACCCGACCAGGCAAGGATGCGTCCCTTGCCTTGGGCGGGACGATTTGCTCCGATCATGGCAGTTTGAGCGCCAAGGGTCGCTCAACTAGCCAAGAAAATCTTCGAATTGTGTGTGTATTTTGCGACTAACTGGCGTGCATCTCATTGCGCAATTTCGCGTCTCGTGCTTGTATGCTTCCGCATTTGCCTCTGCTTGCGTTGGGCGCGCTCTCAGCGTCCGTCGTTGCCGACAAGTTGGCCTGCGGCGTCTCACCCGGCGGCTGGACGCAAGTGCCCGGTGACTACCTCAAGGTGGCGTACGACGGCAAGACGCTGTGCGCGATCGATCTGCAATATAAACTCGCCTGCGCATCCTCAACAACGAGCCCGATCCCGTGGTCGGCGATCCCAGGCGAGTACGCTGACATTGGCCTCGCCAACGGCATTTTGTACGCGCGCAAGCACGACGTCCAGGGCACGATGGTCGTGACCAACTCGGTTACGAACGTGCAGTGGGCGACCGTGAACCTCAACTATGGCGCCGAAAAGCAAACTAGCTTTGCATTTGATGGCTCGACGCTCTGCGAGGCGACGGACGCCGGGCGCTTTGTCTGCACGAGCACTGCACCCGGTGGTATTCCGTACACGTGGACCAACGTGGACGGCAGCATTGTGCGGGCGGCGGTGCGCGGCAGCACGCTCTATGGTGTCGACGCCACCGGTCAACTGTTGAAGGGCACGACGGCGTCGGCACTGGCGAGCGGCAAGGGTCAGTGGGAAGCCATGTCCAACAATTCGTTGTCGCAAGTGTCGTACGACGGGTCGCAGCTCTGCGGTGTTGACAAGAAACACCAGGCGCACTGCACGACCGGGTCGGTGGCGGCGACACCTCCGTCGCAGTGCTGCTTCAAAGACGGCGACGTCATTCAACTTCAGTCAGACACGGGCAAGTACCTTGGACGCTGCGGCGGAGGCTGCATCCCCGGGGCTTCATACCCCGACTCGGCGTTCGTGCACGTGTCGGACCCGTGGGCGGCTGACGCTGCGTGCGGTCGGTGGGCCGTCAAGAACGTCGGCAACGGCAAAATCACGCTGCAGTCGGACTCGGGACGATACCTCGCACGCTGCTATGGGTGCGCCACGAGAGCCAAGGCGACGTACCCGGACGAAGCGTTTGTGCACAGCACGGACCCTACGACAGCGTTTACGCAGTGGAAGTGCATCGACGCGGGTAACGGCAAGATTGGGCTCCAGAGTGACACGGGCAACTACCTCGCCCGCTGCAACAATTGCTTTGGCACAAAGGTCTACCCAGACGTGGCCTTTGTGCACGCCAAGAGCTGGTCGGACGGCGCGTATGCGCAGTGGACCGTGTATAAAGCCAAGGACAAACCTCAGGCGAGCCAATGTCCGGTGCCCGCACCCGTCTTTAGCTGGCAGTCTCTGCCCGGCGAGTGGGAAAGCATTACGTCGTACAACGGCAACGTCTTTGGCATCGACACGACCAACCGCTTGTTCACGCGCACGGTGAGTGCGACGGCCAAGGCGTGAATAGACAATCTGTCGGATTTGGAGAGTAAAGTATCAATGTATCAATCTATGGTTGTCGCTCAAAAGGCGTTTGGTGCGAGCGCTTGGTCGATACGAGCAGCGTCGAGTCTTTCAGTTGCGACGAGCACGAGATATGCATGAGCGCCACAAGTTGTCCCATAGCAAAATGGAGTGTTCTCGAGTGATTGTTACTGTTGATCACGTTGGACTAGCTGCCTTCCAACATAATCAAATTGACTTCCACACCATCAAGCTTTGTCTTTTGGGCGGCGCAGTATTATTGGCAGGGATCATCGACGAACACAAGAGACAAATTGTGGGTCGCTGCGCAAAACTGTGGATGGCACAATAGTCGCTACGGCAACAGCCTCGGGGAGTAGGGGCTGAACGACGCGAGTTGCAGAATTGCTCAAGAGCGTGTCAGTAATGGTACTATAGCGCAGCTACTAGTATTATTGGTTCATCCGACTGCGCTGGGTGTACCGATAATGCAGCACCAGCTTTGTACAAACTGCGATGACAAACCACCAGCGCTGCAACATTGTGCCGCGCCTCGTCACGGATTTGAACTGTGTTTAGTCTTTCCTTCTTGCTCACGCAACGCGACTACCTCAACGCACCACTAAACTCGACTGCAATTCGTTGCGCAGTAGTATGGATGAGTGCACGCCATTTGCCCTAGTTACCGTCACGTGAGCTACAACGACAGCGTGTACTCAACATTCCAATGCGACTGTCTGATTGGTCAATCCATTTTCAAAAATATGTTTAGCCAATCAAATCGTGCGAGTATACGGTCACAGTGGTTTAGTCTCCAGCGCTGATGACACCGGAGCATCAACACATCACCCGGTTCAATCGATCCACGAGTATCTTGGAGGTTCCATACAAAACCTGTGTATTGCACACGGCGATGGCGTACGTCGACACGCCGACCAACGTTGGTGTTGTCGGTCGAAAGGCTCATTTTCCAATTTGCCTTTGCCAGCGCCAACGATGACTGACCCGGCAAATGACCTCCTCGCCCACGGCACGGCCGCGTACCACAACAAGATCAAGGAAGAGGTGGGCGGCGTCTTGCCGCCGCTCGAAATTCGCTTCACGGACCTCGCGCTCTCGGCCGACGTCCCGCTCATGACGCGCCAAGAGCTGCCGACGCTCATGAGCGACGTCACCTCGATGGTGCGCGGTCTCTACCAGCCGTCGCGGACCGTGCGCAAGGACATTCTGCACCCGATGACGGGGACGCTCACGCCCGGGACAATGACGCTCGTGCTCGGCCAGCCCCGGTCCGGCAAGTCGTCGTTCCTCAAGCTTTTGAGCGGCCAAGTCAAGACGACCAAGAGCCTTCGCATGGACGGGCAGCTGACGTACAATGGCGTCTCGGACATGGGTCCCCACTTGGCGCGCTGGACGTCGTATGTGGCGCAGCGCGACGTGCACTACCCGACGCTCACGGTGCACGAGACACTGTCGTTTGCGTCTCGCTGCGTCACGAGCCGCGAGCAGCTAGCGGCGGTGCCCGAGCACGCGACGCCGCTTCTGGCGTCGATCGAAGC
>NW_008246068.1:1640569-1649960 GCF_000281045.1 Saprolegnia diclina VS20
TGGCTCCACTGGATCGACCCGCTCGCTTGGTCTCTCCGGGCGCTCACCATCAACCAGTACACGGCCTCCGATTTCAAGGGGTGCACGCTTGGTGGCATCGACTACTGCGCACTGACTGGCAGCACCTCGGTGGGCACGGCGCTCCTCGAGCAGTTTGGCCTTCGCACCAGCCGGGCGTGGATCTGGTATGGCGTCTTGTATCTCGTCGGCTGCTACTTTGCGTTCCTCTTTTTCGCGTATCTCATCCTCGAGTACATTCGCTTTGACGACACGGATCACAGCCACGTGGTCGGAACCCAGTCTAATGACGGACGCTCTTCCACGGACGACGACGATGAAATGCCGTATCTCGAGGCACCCAAGACACCGACGGTCGCCATCGCCGTGGCCCCCCGTGAGGTCGTACCCGTGACATTGACGTTTGAAAACTTGAGCTACACGGTCCCCAACCCGACAAAGGGCGAGCCCGACTTGCGGCTGCTCAAGTCTATCAGTGGCTATGCGCTGCCGGGCACGGTCACCGCGCTCATGGGGGCGTCCGGTGCCGGCAAGACCACCTTGATGGACGTCATCGCCGGGCGCAAGTCGAGCGGCAAGATCGACGGCGAGATCAAGCTCAACGGCCACATCGCAACCGACCTAGCGATTCGTCGGTCGACGGGCTACTGCGAGCAGATGGACGTGCACTCCGAGTCGGCCACCTTCCGCGAGGCGCTTCAGTTTAGCTCGATGCTGCGGCAGTCGGACGACATTCCCGCGGCCGACAAGCTCGCGTTCGCAGAAGAGTGCTTGTCGCTCCTTGGGCTCGATACGATCGGCGATAAGATCATCCGCGGGTCGTCTGTCGAGCAGATGAAGCGCCTCACGATCGGTGTCGAGCTCGCGGCGTCGCCGTCTGTGCTGTTTCTTGATGAGCCGACGTCAGGTCTGGATGCGCGCTCGGCCAAGATCGTCATGGCCGGCATCCGCAAGATCGCGTCAACAGGTCGCACGGTCGTCTGCACGATCCACCAGCCGTCGGCCGAGGTCTTTGAGATGTTTGACAACCTCCTCCTCCTCAAGCGCGGTGGCGAGACCGTCTTCTTTGGCGACCTCGGCACCAAGGCGGCGCATTTGATCCGCTATTTCTCTTCGCTGCCGGGCACGCCGCCGATCGAGGCCGGTATGAACCCCGCGGCATGGATGCTCGATGTCATTGGCGCCGGCGTCGAAGTGCGCGCTCAAGCTGTCGACTTTGTGCAGGCGTTTGCGTTGTCGGCTGAGCGTCAAGCGCTCACGGACGGTCTTGCAGTACACGCTGCACCGCACCCGGAGCTCGAGGCGCTCACGTTTGGCTCCAAGCGCGCGGCTGCGTTGAGTACGCAGTTGGGTCAGCTACTGCGCCGCTTTGTCCGTCTGCACTGGCGCACGCCGTCGTACAACAACACGCGCGGCGTCATCTCGATCGCCCTCGCCATCTTCTTTGGTCTCTTGTACAACAAAGTGGACTATACGACCTTCTCGGGGGCGACCGGCGGCATCGGGATGATCTACCTCTCGTCCGTCTTCATCAGCATGGTCTCGTTCTTCTCCGTGATGGTGCTCGTCGTCGACGACCGCAGCGCGTTTTACCGCGAGCGCGCGTCGCAGACGTACTCGGCGCTCGCTTACTTTGTCGCGTCGACGCTGACCGAGATTCCGCACGTCGTTGGCTCGACCTTTGCGTTCGCCATCATCTTTTACCCGTTTGTGGGTCTCAACGTGTCGGTGGGCGCGTGCTTGTACTACGGACTCAACCTCTCGCTCATGGTGCTCTTCCACGTCTACTTTGGCCAGCTCATGGCCATTCTGCTACCCAACGTCGACGTGGCGGGCACCGTCGGCTTTCTCTTCAGCTCCATTTTCATGCTCTTCATGGGCTTTGCGCCGCCGGCGTCGCAGATTCCGAGTGGCTTCCGGTGGCTCTACAGCGTTGTGCCACCCAAGTTTAGCATGGCCATTCTGGCTGCCGAGACGTTTGCCAAGTGCACGGATGGCCACGAACTCGGCTGCAAGACGCTCGCGCACGTTCCGCCCAGTGTCCTCAAAGCGATGGGCAATGCCTCCAGCATCACGCTCAAGGAGTACGTCGAGGGCGTGTACGAGATGAAGTACGACGACGCCAGCACCAACACGCTCGCCACGCTCGGCTGGATCGCCATCATCTTGGCTCTCAACGCGATCGCGCTTCGCTTCATCAACCACCAAAAGAGATAGAAGTAGCTAGAACTACATATCCATATATACTGCATGAATACACGGTTTGCTTAATCCATACTCGACCGAAAGAACGCTTGCGCAACTTCAAACTATCTTTTGATCAGCTGACAGATAAACCCAATCCATGGTTTTCCCAATGGTTTGTCCCAATGGATCAGGGACAAACCCAACAGAAACCCTTGTCGTTTCCACTGTTGCATCGCTAGAGAATCCAGTACTGCCATGTGCCTCCTTGCTACTATACAAAAGATACTTTAGCGGCTTCTGATCTCGAGGGGCGTGTCCGTCGACACGACATCAAGCCATGAACGACCGCCAGAAGCACACTTCGTAGTCACTGCCAAGTCAAGCTGCCGCAGTTGACGCCACGCGCATCCGCTCAACCAATCACTAGAGTGCATGTATCCAACGCAATGGACTGTGACGACTAGAATGCCATCACCAACACAATCGGCTGAGTCGCTGCACTGTTCGTCCACGATCACAGCAGTCGCATCGCAGCAGCCATCAACATATTCGACCATGTGCTTGAAGCTCCAGAACACAGACAGTACCCTGCAAGCATTGGGTGCAAAGCTACCACGGCGCCCGTACTGCAAACCGAGAAACCACCCATCGCCGCGCAAGTACATGTGCACACGCAAAGACAAGTGTGCTTCGACGCCGCCGACATGCTACGCCCGGTGCTCTATCTACCGTATCCACACCCTTTGGTCAAAGAGCGCGCTTCTACGCGTCCTCGTCAGCACAATGTATCTCGACCACAGGTTTCCATAAATCCTGTACTGGATTCTGCATCTGATCCGCCGTTACGGATCGTCTCACATGGTGGGTGCGGCCACAGCAGCTGGTTCCGCAGTCGCCGCTGCGAAGTGCTATGGTTCGTTACGAAGCAAGCGGGTGGCGCTAAACTTCTCACCCGGCGCACACTTGTCGATAGCTGCGTCGTCGGCGTCGGACGTAGGCTTCTATTTGTTGTCCTTCGCATCGAGTTTCGTCGACGGCCTGTCCTGGTTGGTTGGATCAGGCACATTGCAGTTGGACCAACTTCAAGTAAAAAATCCACGTGTCACTTGCACCCGTATGCTCTGGATTTCAGAGTTTGTGGCTCGCATTCGTTCCTCACTTTTCAATTTGCGATGCGCAGTGCAAGCGTCGTCCTCGCCGCGGCTATCGCGTCGGCGCTTGGCGCCAACCCGGTCATCTACGAGATCTCGACGCGCCCATGGCTCTACGAGCTCTCGCTCAAGTACAACCGCCCCATGTCGCTCCATGATCCGTCTGCGCTCGCGCTCATCCAGAAGGAGCTGTTGGCGCTCAAGGCCACGTACAACCCCGACTACATCTGGATGATGGGGGTGTGGCAGCTCGGTGCGTACGGTCTGAACCTCGACCAGACCACAAAGAACGACGAGTTCAATTCGATTCTGCCGGGTTGGACCAAGGATGACGTGATCGGGTCGCCGTACGCGGTCGCCAACTACACGTGCAACCCGTCGATTGGCTCGGACGACGACCTCCGCGCGCTCAAGTCATTTTTGAATGCCAACAAGATGAAGCTCATGCTCGACTTTGTACCCAACCACGTCGCGGTGGACCACCCGTGGGCGTGCTCGCAGCCCGAGTTCCTCCTCCCGCTCGACCAGGCCGACCTCGGGTCGCGCTCGTGCGCCAAGGGCCCGACTGTCCGTCCGCCGTGCAGCAGCCGGTCGTTCTACACGGGCGGCGACTACTGGAACTCGGGGTGGGTCGACACCGTCCAGCTCAACTACTGGAGCCCGGCGCTCCGGTCGGCGCAGATCGAGACGCTGTCGCACATTGCGAGTTTGGCCGACGGCATTCGCTGCGACATGGCCATGTCGGTCCTTAACCGCGAGATCGAACTCGCTTGGGTCAACGACAACCGCAACGGCAACAGCTGCTCGACGGGGTCGCAAGGGCGCATGCCGACGAAATTTGCGGCATCGCCGCCAAAGACCGAATTTTGGGCCGACGCGATCCCGGTGCTCAAAGCCAAGTACCCGAGTCTCTTTTTGATGGCTGAGAACTACAACTATGGCTTTACGCCGACGCCGGAAGACCTGTACCTCCAATCACTCGGCTTTGACGTGACGTACGACATGGACGCGCTCAAGACAATCGATGCGATGCCGATCGGGTCGGGCAAGGCCAGCTTTGTCGACCTCGTGCGCGCCAGCAGCGCCAAGTACGCCAAGTCCGTCCACTTTGTCGAAAACCACGACGACAACCGCGCGGCCGGCACGCTCTTCAACTACAAGGCGTCGGCGGCGCGGGCGGCGGCGCTCGCCGTCACGTCGCTCCCCGGCACCAAACTCTTTTTCCACGGGCAGTTTGACTGCAACCCGAACCGCCTATCGGTGCAGCTTCGGCGCGGCGTCTCGTTCAAGCCCGACGCGTACTGCCAAACGTGGTATGCTGATCTGCTGCAGACGCTCACGGACGACGTGCACACGCGCGGGAATTGGCTCGGCATCGACTCGGCGCCGTTCTCGACTTCCGACGGCAGCGATGTCATCTCGTACAAGTGGCAGTACAACTGCACCGAGCGCCTCGTGGTCGCCAACTACCGCGACGCGTGGAGCAACGTGCGCATTCCACTCTCGTTCCCCAAGATTACCAACAAGAACACGCTTGTGACCATCTCTGAGCGCCTCCTTGGTGCGGGCCTGACGTCCAAGCGCTCGTGGACGCTGCCAGTCAAGGACCTCGAGACCAGCGGTCTCTCGGTGATCCTGAGCAACTTTGACAGCCAAGTTTTCGACTACTCGATCTGCCCACCGTCGGCGCCGACGGCTGCTCCCGTGACGACGACGGCTCCTGCGACGACGACGGCCCCTGTCTCGACACCCGCAGCGTGCACGAGCCCTGTGACTGAGATCCGCAACCGCACTGCGGCGGCGTGGAAGGAGCGCTCGGTCTATCAGATTTTGACCGATCGCTTCGCGGGTCCGTCGTCGGGTGCGTGCAAGGACCTCTCGACGTACTGCGGCGGCACCTTCAACGGCATCAAGAGCAACCTCCAGTACATCCGCGGCATGGGCTTTGACGCGATCTGGATCAGCCCCGTCGTCGACAACAGCCCTGGCGGCTACCACGGCTACTGGGCGCGCAACTGGGACAAGATCAACGCTAACTTCGGCACGCCAGAGGAGCTCAAGGCACTTGTGGACGCGGCCCACGCGCTCGACATGTGGATCATGGTCGACGTCGTCGCCAACCACGTGGCACCAGTCGGCAACGACTTTAGCTCGATCGTGCCGTTCAACAACCCGTCGCACTACCACCCGTCGTGCGAGATCACAGACTGGAGCAACCAAAAGATGGTCGAGACTTGCCGTCTCTCGGGCCTCCCGGACCTCGACCAGTCCAACGCTTTCGTGCGCTCGTACCTCCTCAAGTGGATCACCAAGCTCGTGACCGACTATGGCTTTGACGGCGTTCGCGTCGACACCGTGCCTGAAGTCGCCAAGGACTTTTGGGCCGAGTTCAACAAGGCGGCCGGTGTCTTCCAGGTCGGCGAAGTCTTCAACGGCGACCCCAAGTACGTTGGTGGCTACCAGCCGTCGGTCAGCAGCGTCTTCAACTACCCAATGTCCTTTACGATCGGCGACGTCTTTGGCGCTGGCCAGAGCATGAAGGCGATCAAGAGCCGCGTGGACGCCAACAGCAACTACGCTGACCCGACCATTCTCGGGTCGTTTGTCGACAACCACGACAACCCGCGTTTCATGAACAAGTACCCGAACAAGCAGGCGCAGCTCCGGGCCGCGACCGTCTTTTCGCTCACGACCGAAGGCATTCCGTTCGTGTACTATGGCACCGAACAGTACTACGGCGGCGGCGTCGACCCGGCCAACCGCGAGTCGCTCTGGACCAACCTCGACACGACGTCCGACTTGTACAAAATTCTCTCGGTTGTCCACCGCCAGCGCAAAAAGTCGCAGATCTGGCTCTCGCCGTGGGTCGAGCGGTACGCAGCCGACAACTTTTACAGCTTTAGCCGCGGCGCCTTCCTCGTCGCGCTCACCAACTCGAACGCGCAGCAGCACGTCAAGGTGAGCTACCATCCGTTCAAGGACGGCGACGTCGTCTGCAACATCTTTTGGCCCAAGGACGACTGCCAAACGGTCGCGGGGGGCGTCGACGTGTACCTCAACAATGGCGAGAGCAAGATCTATGTTCTCAAGTCCATGCTCGCCTAAGTCTACGTTGTATAAGCTTTTCATACTGTCTTTTATTTTGTTTGTACAAAAAGTAGAATGGCTAATCCTATGATTGGTGGCTACTGTCGGACCGTCAAGTGTGGTCATCGCCAGCGCAAGTGCATTATCTCGTAGAGAGCGCTTTCTAATTGTGCGCTTCGTTGCCAGGCAGCTGGTCGACATGAGAGTAGCCGTGTCGATAGCTTGCTCTCGGGCTCGGCACATCGGGGTCTTGCGGGCCCTCTGCCAATACCCACTTGTCGGCCACGTCGAAGCAGCCACTCAGATCTGGTTCAATGCACGCAGCGGTATCTGTCCTTGAGACTGCCATCTTCGTCTTGGCCGGTATTTGCCGCAGTCACGTGGGACTCGTTGGTGGACTCGAAATAAGGTCTTTGCGTATCTTTCAGGATAAATCCTAAAGCTGAAGATCCTAAACGAAATACAAGTCATCGCAAGCAGCGGATGTAGTTCTATGAACCACAAGGCGCATGCGGACTGCAATGGTGCTGTCGCACACTACTAGACGCGCCGTGTAGCAGCTCTATTAGCTAGCTGGTACTGATCGATGTTGCAAGGTACTGTAATCTAGATCGACGAGCTCGTTACGGGCAGTAGGCGGTCGGACGAGGAAATCTTCTAGTCCATGGAGAAGTACACGCAGCACGTTAGCGTCGAGGGATGGCCATGGGCAACGTACAGAGTAGCGAATTCTTGGGGTATACCTCATTGAGGTCCGTGGAAGCATGCATGAGGCTGCTAAGGTCGATGATTGCGCAGCGCTTATGGGCTGATCACCCTGCCGCTTGTCGTAGACGAATCACGCGCAAGGTGGTTTTGCCCTCATTACACGCGTTTGTCCGCTTTTAACCGGATGGAAGGCTCCGTTTTGCTATATTAAATTGTGCCAGCGGCGTTTAACCCAAGTGGGTACAACTTGGGACAATTATCATTCCTGTGGTTCAGTTGGGACAAACGTTTTTCGCTCGCGGGATATTGCCCATCGTTGTCGAACGATGAATCGTGCAAAGAGGGAGTTTCTACGATGCAAACCAAGAAGTCCCCGATCCGGAAGATCGCCCCGAATTCGACGGGGTGAGCTGGCGGGGTGGTCAGCGACGAAGCGGTACGGAGCTCACTTTTCAATTTACCGCACAGCCACCAAGTAGCCTACCATGGAACACATTGTTCTTTTCCAGTTCAATCCCGAAGTGACGCCGGAGGCCATCACTGCCTTTGGCAACTCCATCTTGGCGCTCAAGGAAGTCGTCCCCGGGATCATCGACATGGCCTTTGGCGAAGACCTCAAGGTCGGCCACGCCCAGAACTTCACGCACGGCCTCGTCGCGCGCATGGAAAGCCCCGAGGTGCTCGAGGCCTACCTCATCCACCCGGACCACGTCGCTGTCGTCAAGGTCCTCCACGAAATCGTGGCCAACTTTTTGGCGTTCGACTTTCTGAGCTCGCGCGATGCCCCGACCCGTGCCTAAGCACACAGTGCTCTCTATGAAGACGTCGAATACACCCTTGTACGTGATACCAATCGGTTTTGTTTGGCGACCGTGCTCACCTTCGGTTCAGTCGGAAGAGGATCGGTGAGGCATGCTGGATCACTACAGTATTAACTTCTCAAGCATGGTCGGCCAGCGTAGGTATGTCTTCTTCGCAACATGGCCACAAGTTCTTTCTTTCGGTCCTGCGAACATATCATTATTGCCATGCCCAACAGTGCAGATCTCATTCAGATGACGCAGCGGCTCGAATGACGCCAGGATCACGGGGTGGAGCCGACTCTTGCGCCACAGTACAGCACATTTATGGTAGCAGTGAGCGCCAACAGATTCGTGTCGGGTGTGGTGATTGTCTGTGGTGCACCACGAACGCCTTGGAGCACGACAGAACTCGTCGAGTTGCCTCGGGTGCCACAGAATGACCATCGACACGCCTTTGGCTGCCTTCGACATACACAGCTGGATCGACTTGTCTCAGTCCAGTTAGCAGTCGCCGCGCACGGTATGGTCAATCTTTATCCTGGCAGGAACGTTAACGTGGTGTACCAGCATCCCAGGGGATTAATTCGTATTTTCTGGCCAACCCATTGGCTATAATTTACACCATTTTGACCAATCGCATCACGCGGATAATGTCCCGTGAAGTGCGATTTTGACGTCCCTGTTAAGTGCTGTCCATGTTGGGACATTATACTTGTTTTTGTATTCATTAAGTACGACGCACTTCTAAGAGCACATGTCGAACATAAGGTATTTCCGCACCTAATCGCAATGCAGCTGCATTTGGATTGCAGAAGCGGGCCGCGCGAAGACCGCAGCAAGCGCCGTCGTCGCAATACCGTTAATCAACGCTTCGCATTCAATACAAAAGTTCCTACCAGTTCACCCCGCAAGGGACCTGTTTGCATGCATGTCGCCGGCGATAGCCCAGACAATCTTGCGGTGCAAGGCCGAGCAGTCGTGGGACCTTCAATTTGAGGATTTCCTAAAAGTAGGTCCAAAGACCCTATTTATAGGGCATTTGGACCTAGCACAAGGCGCATTGATTCTCATTGGCAAGACGCAAGATATGTGACGAGCCGCTGGCACCAATACAAGACGGCCACCGACGCCGTCCACGCAGCCTTCTTCGCCTTCATCTTCGCCTTCGTGAACGGCAAAGCAAATTTGGGCGGCCGCGGTCGATGTGTCTGGTCGGCGCTCTCGACGAGCATCTACTTGCGTTGGCAGGCAACAAAGTCGCTGCCGCCTGACCACGGTCACATGTACTTTCTCGAGCTCCTGCGTGTGATCCTGCCAAGCTAGCGCCGCTTCGCTCACCGGCTGAAACATCGACGACGCCGACTGCAACGCGGCGCAAGGCGACGACAAGCAGCAGCCCCTCGAACGTCTTTGAGGCCTTCCTTGTCGAGGACGAGG